>NC_057806.1:209488094-209680644 GCF_018294505.1 Triticum aestivum
GGCGACCGCCCCGCGCGGCCGCCTCAGCTCGCGGCTTCCTCGCCGCCCTCGCCGCCCCTCGCCGCTCCGGCGACTCCGGCCGTCCTCCTCCTCATCTCCTCGCCCCGGCAAGCCCCCAAGTCCGGCGACGTACTCCATCTCCGGCGAACTGCTACTATTCCGGCGAGATCCGATCGGGAGCTACAGTAAACCCTAGATCCGGTTGACTTCTTCCCCCTCTCCCAGATATTTTATGCAATCTTTGACGCATCATAACTTCCTCATCGTGGCTCCGATTCATGCCGGTAGCATATCGAAATGTTTGTCTCGTCGAGTACTCCATTTCATCTCATTGCATCATTTTCATTTGAGCTCATCTTGATGCCCGAAATGCTGTTGGAAGAGGGCTATGTGATGATGGTTTCAGATCTGTTTTAGCATTTGCACTTTTGTCATTTTTGCCATGATTAATGTGTGCATGATATGATCCTGAGCTCTACATGAGTTCTAAAGTATGCCATGCCATCTTTAAAGGGGTGTATGCCATGTATTTTTGTGATCTCTGTGGCGACTAGCACAAGCATGCAAAGTAGCTTACTTAATGTTGCTGATTTCAGGGACTTAGAAATATTCTAAGTCATTGCCCTGCTGTAATTTTTATGCCATATGTTCATGTTGATTCCTAGTGATCCGTGCCTCTTTTGAGCATGATCAGTAAGGATGTTTTGTAGATATTGTGGTGATCTATCCATCCATGTCTTTTTTTGCATTTATGGAGCACCCTAGATTGAGTCAATCGAGCTCTACTTTTGCTATAAAATGTTCCTGGCAGATTGTTAACATGTTTAGCAATTTTGCCGAGCTTGTTGTTGTTGATCCGTGCATGCTATGTTGTTGTTCTTGCCATGTCTAGATTCTATGCCATGTCTACTTGCTGGGTGTATGCTTAGATTATCATGCAATGCCTTTTGGTGAGTGCATCGAGCTCGTAAACATGCCTACTTGATGTCTGTTTTGCCATGTTCCAGTTTTTCACTAAGTCTGAATCTGTTAACGTTAATTGCTATGTTCATGGGGTTGCAATTGTATTTTCTTATCCCTTTTGGCTTATGGTCAGTAAGGGACTTTTGTTGTATGCTTTGAGTAGCTTCATTCCATGCCTTGCTTTTCCATGATATGTTCCTGTAGCATGTAGTTATCGTGCTCTAAACATTGCTTCCTGATGTTCAATTCCAGACATGCTGTTAATTTCACTAAGTCTGAAACCTGTTATCTTTTGCACTTTTGCCATGCTTGTTTGAGCCTACTATTGATTGAATTAGCCGTAGCTCAGTGTTCATCTTTTGTCAAGCATCTTGTGTGGATCCCTGCCATGTATTTTGTTGCCATGTTTGAGTGCAGTAGCTTATTTATCTTGATGCATTTAGAAAGCTACTTGTTGTTAATCGCAGACCGGTGCCATATTTGTTTTGCTTGCCATTTCCAAACCGTGCATCCGATTCCGGTGATCTTTATATCGATTTTGACCGAAATCAACTCCTTATTCCAGTGTCACTCTTGGATTTCCATTTTGAGGCCAGGTTCAATCATTCCTTTCCAAATCTTGCATATGCATCACATGTCGCATCCCGCATATCATACCATGTTTGCATCATGTTGTTTGAGCATTGCACGTGGTTGATTGTGTTCCTTTTTTTGCTTGTTGTTCTTGCTTGGGTAGAGCCGGGAGACGAGTACATGATCGAGGAGCCAGTTGAGTACGCTTATGAGGATCAAGGCAACTCTGAGAACTTCGCAGGCAAGATGACCATACCCTCAAAATCACTTCTATCTTTGCTTGCTAGATGCTCGCTCTTTTGCTATGCCTATGCTATGATACCTATCACTTGCTTATCATGCCTCCCATATTGCCATGTCAAACCTCTAACCCACCTTCTCCTAGCAAACCGTTATTTGGCTATGTTACCGCTTTGCTCAGCCCCTCTTATAGCGTTGCTAGTTGCAGGTGAAGATTGGAGTTGGTTCCTTGTTGGAACTTGTTTATTGTTGGGATATAATTATATTATCTTGTCTACCTTAATGCACCTATATACTTGGTAAAGGGTGGAAGGCTCGGCCTTATGCCTGGTGTTTTGTTCCACTCTTGCCGCCCTAGTTTCCGTCATATCGGTGTTATGTTCCCAGATTTTGCGTTCCTTACACGGTTGGGTTATAATGGGAACCCCTTGACACTTTGCCTTGAATAAAACTCCTCCAGCATGGCCCAACATTGGTTTTACCATTCACCACCTAGCCTCTTTTCCCCTTGGGTTCCGCAGACTCAAGGGTCATCTTTATTTAAACCCCCAGGCCAGTGCTCCTCTAAGTGTTGGTCCAACCTATCAGCTGCCGGTGGCCACCAGGGGCAACTCTAGGCTGGCCTACCGGAACCTTGGACAATCCGGTGTGCCCTGAGAACGAGATATGTGCAGCTCCTATCAGGATTTGTCGGCGCATTCGGGAGGCTTTGCTGGTTTAGTTTTACCATTGTCGAGATGTCTTGTAACCGGGATTCCGAGTCTAATCGGATTGTCTTGGGAGAAGGAATATCCTTCGTTGACCGTGAGAGCTTGTGATGGGCTAAATTGGGACACCCCTGCAGGGTTATGATCTTTCGAAAGTCGTGCCCATAGTTATGGGCAGATGGGAATTTGTTAATGTCCGGTTGTAGAAAACCTGAAACTTAACTTAATTAAAATGCACCAACCGCGTGTGTAAACGTGATGGTCTCTTCTCGGCGGAGTCCGGGAAGTGAACACGGTGTTGGAGTAATGCTTGACATAGGTTGTTCTAGGATCACTTCTTGATCATAGTTGTTCGATCATGCTTTTGCCTTCTCTTCTCGCTCTCATTTGCGTATGTTAGCCACAATATATGCTAGTCGCTTGCTGCAGCTCCACCTCATACCTTTTGCCTTACCTATGAGCTTAAATAGTCTTGATTGCGAGGGTGTGAGATTGCTGAGTCCCCGTGACTCACAGATTCCTTCCAAAACCAGATGCAGGAACTGATGATACCTTTCCAAGAGATTCAACTAAGCTCAAGTGGGAGTTCGATGAGGACTCAGGACGATACTATGTGTCTTTCCCGGATGATCAGTAGTGCTGCCCAGTTGGGGCGATCAGGGACTATGTTGCATTTGGGGTTTATCTTCATTTTGGTTCCGTAGTCGGACCTTGAGTGTATTTGGATGAATGTAATGTTATTTATGCTATTTGTGCGACGTGGCGAGTGTAAGCCAACTATATATCCTTTTCCCTTATTATATTACATGGGTTGTTGTGAAGATTACCTCACTTGCGACATTGCTTTCAATGCGGTTATGCCTCTAAGTCGTGCTTCGACACGTGGGAGATATAGCCGCATCAAGGGCATTACAAGTTGGTAATCAGAGCCTTCCCCGACCTTTGGAGCCCCCTACTTGATCGAATCCCTGGCGTTGTTGAGTCTAGAAAAATGTTTTGAGTCATTTAGGATTATATATATCGGAGAGTAGGACTTCTTTTTACTCCTCAGTCCCTTCGTCGCTCTGGTGAGGCATCCTGACGTAGAGTTTTCACTCTTCTCTTCTCAAATTTCACTAAAAAATTAGGATCACGCGGGTATCTTGGAATCGTTCTGATGGTTTTGTGACGAGAACATTGTTCTTGGTGCCTCCTAACATTAAGGAGTTATGGCAGTGTCCCGAGGAGTTGAGCTCCGAGGTGTTTTCGTCACAATTTTATCGTTGCAATTCTGGAATACCTGAGTTTCGCCGACATCGAAAATCTCTTTTATGTAGTTGTTGGTGAGATAACCTCGACGCCACCCAGTACTGGGGCGGGAGTTCGGGAGTATTGCCATAACTCGTATAACGGATGCTTTTCAAAGGTTGAGGTAAATGATTTCCGAATGTTTCTTGGTTATGTGTTGAAGGATGGATACAGCTGGATGTAGGATTTGCTAGCTTTGGGTGAGATCTTATGCTTCCCTTATATCCCCATCACCTGATTGCATAACCGGAATGGTTCGGGAGTTTTATAGGTAGGAATTCATGTAGCTCTAGTTCTTCCGCGGATATTTGGTTTGTGATTGGGTAATCCTTACCAAGTATTTGTTCTTGTCCGTACCTTGTTGTTTTATTCTTCTACCTCATCTAAGTGGCTTCTCAATTTATGGAAATGTGACCATTTCGATTGGAATTCATTCGTTCATTCTGTTCGGATGTGAAGACTATATGTTGCAATTTCAATCCATTTGATTCAGCTTGAATATATGTCTGTCAAGTTGCTAACGGATGTCACCCTCTCCAGGATGGCTCCTCCAACGCGTACGACTCCGAATCCTGATCCACCACCACCACCTCCACCTTCGGAGGTATGGCAAGCTGTGATGGCTGCTACCAATGCAAACACGCAACTGGTCATGCAGCTCTTGCAAGAGCGCAACCAAGGGAATCATGGCCATGGCAACAATCAGAATTAGTTTGCTACACTCAACTAGTTCCTCACTAATCAGCCAAAGACCTTCAGTAACTGTGTCGAGGCAACAAACGTTGATGATTGGCTCATGGATATCTGCAAGCATTTCGAGTGCAACAACGTCAGGCCTGAGGACTTTGTCAAGTTTGCCTCCTTGCAACTCAAAGACCAAGCTGCAGAATGGTTTCAGCAATACAAAGATTCCAGAGGAGGCCGTGTGATTACCTGGGATGAATTCCGTCAAGACTTCAAAGGTCATCACATTCCTCAGAGTGTTGTTCAGAGAAAGCGTGAGGAATTCCGCAACTTAAAGCAAGGCAGCTTGTCTGTTTACGAGTATAACATCATGTTCCAGAAGCTCGCTCGTTTCACCAAGCAGGACGTCCCCGATGAGAAGAGCATGATTTATCAGTTCAGAGGGGGCCTCAGAGAAGATATCCAACTAGCTCTTGTGCTCTTTGAGCCGAAGAAGTACGATGAGTTTTACAACATGGCACTGAAACAAGAGTCTGCTCAGCTGAAGTGCGATGCTTCCAAGAAGGGAGTCAGAGATGCGACTCCTTCTTCCTCAACTCAAGTGGCAACTAAGAAGCAAAAGTATTGGCTGCCTCCTCCTCCGTTGCGTCAGCCTTATCAGCAGAAGAGCAAAGGTGGCAATGGATCTTCCCACCCACCCAACCCAGGCTTTCAGAACAAGACTTCGTCTCAAGCTCCAAGATCAAGTGCTCCGTATCACCGTCCGCTCTCGGAGGTCACGTGCAACAAGTGTCAGCAAAAGGGTCACTATGCCAACAAATGCTTCAATCGGAGGCGTCTTCCTCCTCCTCCTCCTGTGAGATCTGCTAGTGCCGCAGTGGTCAAGCATAACCCCAAGTTCGCCAAGGTCAACATGATGAATGCAGCTCAGGCAGAGGACTCGTCAGATGTCATTATGGGTAACCTTCCTATTAACGATGTTCCTGCAAAAGTTCTTCTTGAAACTGGTGCATCGCATTGTTTCATCTCAAGACCTTTTGCATCTATACATGAGTTGGCTTACAAAGTTTTGCCTAAGCCGATAGTAGTTGTCTCTCCGGGTAAACGCATGAATGCTAACTCCATGATTCCAGAGGTTACCATCACAATGGGTGACTACAAGTTTCTGTCTTCTCCTACTGTTCTCGGCGACTCGGATATCGATCTTATTCTTGGAATGGACTGGCTTCCTAAGGACAAGGCTCAGCTTGATTGTGCTCCTAGGCAGATTCAATTGACACATTTGTTTGAGGATGTAATCATCTTTGCCGCTCGTGATGATACCATTCGACTGTTTTCACTCAATGAGAAGGGCGAGCTGGATGCCATCTCTCAAATCCCAGTCGTTTGTGAATATCAAGACGTCTTTCTAGAAGAGCTTCCAGGAATGCCTCTGCACCGGCCAGTTGAATTCGTCATCGATCTTGAGCCTGGCACGGAACCTGTTTGCAAACGTCCTTACAAGCTTGGACCTGAAGAGTTGAAGGAGCTGAAGAAGCAACTCGATATTCAAGAGCGTATGGGTCTCATCCGTCCAAGTTCTTCTCCATGGGGTTGTGGTGTTATTTTTGTCAAGAAGAAGGATGGAACGGACCGACTTTATGTCGACTACCATCCATTGAACAAGAAGACTATAAAGAACAAGTACCCATTTCCCAACATAAATGAGCTTTTCGAACAACTCAAAGGTGCTCAAGTATTCTCCAAGCTTGATCTCTGTATGGGCTATCATCAGATTCGCATTCATGAAGAAGATATCCCTAAGACAGCTTTCAAAACAAGCTATGGTTCATATGAATACACTGTCATGTCTTTCGGCCTCGTCAACGCTCCTCCAACATTCTCTCGCATGATGAATTTCATCTTCAACGCCTACACAAATGACTTCGTCTTGGTCTACCTCGATGACATTTTGGTCTTTTCCAAGAACAAGGAGGATCATGCCAAGCACTTGCGTTTGGTGCTGGATAAACTCAGAGAACATCAGTTCTATGCAAAGTTTTCCAAGTGCGAGTTTTGGCTCGATGAGGTTCTCTACCTTGGGCATATCATCTCCGCCAAGGGCATAGCTGTTAATCCTGACAAGGTGTCTGCAATTGTGAATTGGGAACCACCTCAGAATATGAAGCAACTCCGCAGCTTCCTTGGGCTCACAAGCTATTGTCGAAGGTTCATTGAGAAATTCTCAAAGATCGCGAAGCCTCTTCCCAACCTCTTGCAGAAGCATGTGAAGTATGTCTGGTCGCCTGAGTGTGACATCGCTTTCAACACCCTGAAAGAGAAGTTAGTCACTGCTCTAGTTCTGACTCCTCCTGATGAATCCAAACCGTTCGAGGTCTTCTGTGATGCTTCCCTTCAAGGTCTTGGTGCAGTATTGATGCAAGAGAAGAAAGTTGTGGCCTATACTTCTCGCCAGCTGAAGCCCAATGAAAAGAACTACCCCACTCATGACCTCGAGTTGGCGGCAGTTGTCCATGCTCTTTTAACTGGGATACATCTCTTATTGGGTAGAAAAGTGGACATCTTCACTGATCATAAGAGTCTCAAGTACATCTTCACTCAGCCAAATCTCAACCTCAGGCAGACTCGTTGGGTCAAGAGTATAATCTGAGTATCGAATATACTCCAGGCAAGGCCAATGTAATTGCTGACGCATTGAGCGGGAAGGCTTACTGCAACAGTTTGATTATCAAGCCCTACCAACCCGAGCTTTGTGAAGCTTTCCGTAAACTCAACCTTCAAGTTGTTCCTCAAGGTTTTCTCTCCAACCTCCAAGTCTCTCCTACTTTGGAAGATCAGATTCGCGAGGCTCAACTTCTTGATGCTATGGTGAAGAAGGTGAAGATTGGGATTGCCAAGAGTCAACCCAAGTACAAGTGATATCGCCTTGATTACAAGGATACTCTATTCTTCAAGGATCGCATTGTTGTGCCTAAAGGTGACCTTCGCAAAGTCATTATGAACGAGGCTCACAATTCACTCCTCTCTATTCACCCTGGAAGTACAAAGATGTACCAGGACCTCAAGCAGTCGTATTGGTGGACTCAAATGAAGTGTGAGATTGCTCAGTTCGTGAATGAATGTGATGTCTACAGAAGAGTGAAAGCAGAACATCAACGACCAGCTGGTCTCCTCCAACCTCTTGCCATTCTAGAATGGAAGTTTGACCATATTGAGATGGACTTCGTGACTGGATTTCCAAAGTCCAAGCGTGGCAATGATGCTATCTTTGTTGTCATCGACAAGCTCACTAAAGTGGCTCATTTCCTTTCTATCAAAGAATCTGTCACAGCAGCTCAATTGGCAGAGCTATATACCTCCAGGATTGTCTCCTTGCACGGCATTCCGCAGTTGATATCTTCAGATCATGGAAGCATCTTCACCTCCAAGTTCTGGGATTCTTTTCAGAAGGCCACGGGCACCAACATTCGCTTCAGCACAGCTTTTCATCCTCAAACCAGTGGCCAAGTCGAGCGAGTAAATCAAATTCTTGAGGATATGCTTAGGGCTTGTGTCATCTCTTTCGGTATGAAGTGGGAAGATTGTCTTCCATATGCCGAGTTCTCCTACAACAACAGCTTCCAGGCGAGTTCGGGCAAGGCCCCATTCGAGATTCTCTATGGCAGGAAGTGCCATACTCCTCTTAACTGGTCAGAAACTGGTGAACGTCAACTTCTTGGAAATGACTTGATCACAGATGCACAAGAAAAGTGCAAAGTCATTCGTGATAATCTCAAAGCCGCGCAATCGCGCCAGAAGAGTTGCTATGATAGCAAGCATCATGACTTGGCTTTCGAGATCGGAGACCATGTCTACCTCCGCGTCTCTCCAATGAAAGGTACTCGTCGCTTCGGTATCAAAGGGAAGCTTGCCCCTAGATACGTGGGTCGTTTCAAGATCATCAGCAAAAGACGCGATCTCGCCTATCAACTTAAGCTTCTCTCCAACTTTGCAAACGTGCACGACGTGTTTCACGTGTCTCAACTCCGCAAGTGCTTCAAGACTCCTGATCACACCATCAACTTCAAAGAGATTGATCTCCGAGAAGACATGTCTTGTCGTGAACACCCCATTGCTATTCTTGAAGAAACTGAGCGTAAGACTCGCAACAAGTCCATCAAATTCCTCAAAGTCAAGTGGTCACATCATTCCGACCGTGAAGCCACTTGGGAACGCGAGGATCACCTCCATTCTGAGTACCTGGAGTTTTTCCAGTCCTAGATCTTGGGACGAGATCCTTTCGTAGTGGTGGAGTGTTGTAACACCCCGGATGTAACTTGCCTTATCTGTATTCCAACTCTTGCCGTTTCCGGCACTAAGTTATGTTATTTTCCTCGTTGTTGGGTTTTTGTCTCCGTGTGTTTTGTCTTTGCCATGCATCTCATATCATGTCATCATGTGCATTGCATTTGCATATGTGTTCGTCTCATGCATCCGAGCATTTTCCCTGTTGTCCGTTTTGCATTCCGGCGCTCCTATGTCCTCCGGTGCCCCTTTCTACCTCTTTTCATGTGCGGGTGTTAAATGTTTTCGGATTGGACCGAGACTTGCCATGCGGCCTTGGTTTACTACCGGTAGACCGTCTGTCAAGTTTCGTATCATTTGGACTTCGTTTGATACTCCAATGGTTAACCGAGGGACCGAAAAGGCCTCATGTGTGTTGCAGCCCAACACCCCTCCAAAGTGGCCCAAAAACCCACCTAAACCTCTTCCATCACCTAGGCCGTTCGATCACGATCGCGTGGCCACAAACCGCGCCTCATTTGGAGCTTCCTAGCTCCCTCTACCTCTATAAATAGATCCCCTCCTGAAATTCCTTGATCTCCTCTCCCCCTAACCCAAGAAATCAGCTCCGCCGCCATCGGACATGTCCGGCCGCAACCAGACGCGTCCACCCGCCACGGCCAGCCAGCCACACGCCGCCACGTGTCGTCGCCGGGTCTTCCCCGCCACCGGCCCGCTCGGCCCGGGGAGAGCCCTCGAGGCCCGCGCGCCCCGCGCCACCTCCTACTGCCCGCGCCGCCGCCTTCGTCCGCGCCGCCGCCAAGGTGCGCCGCGCCGGCGACCGCCCCGCGCCGCCGCCTCGGCTCGCGGCTTCCTCGCCGCCCTCGCCGCCCCTCGCCGCTCCGGCGACTCCGGCCGGCCTCCTCCTCACCTCCTCGCCCCGGCAAGCCCCCAAGTCCGGCGACGTACTCCATCTCTGGTGAACTGCTACTGTTCCGGCGAGATCCGATCGGGAGCTACAGTAAACCCTAGATCTGGTTGACTTCTTCCCCCTCTCCCAGATATTTTATGCAATCTTTGACGCATCATAACTTCCTCATCGTGGCTCTGATTCATGCGTGTAGCATATCGAAATGTTCGTCTCGTCGAGTACTCCAATTCATCTCATTGCATCATTTTCATTTGAGCTAATCTTGATGCCTGAAATGCTGTTGGAATAGGGATATGTGATGATAGTTTCAGATCTATTTCAGTATTTGCACTCTTATCATTTTTTCCATGATTAATGTGTGCATGATATGATCCTGAGCTCTACATGAGTTTTGAAGTATGCCATGCCATCTTTACAGGGGTGTATGCCATGTATTTTTGTGATCTCTGTGCTGACTAGCACAAGCATGCAAAGTAGCTTACTTAATGTTGCTGATTTCAGGGACTTAGAAATATTCTAAGTCATTGGCCTGCTGTAATTTTTATGCCATATGTTCATGTTGATTCCTAGTGATCCGTGCCTCTTTTGAGCATGATCAGTAAGGATGTTTTGCAGATATTGTGGTGCTCTATCCACCCATGTCTTTGTTTGCATTTATGGAGCACCCTAGCTTGAGTCAATCGAGCTCTACTTTTGCTATAAAATGTTCCTGGCAGATTGTTAACACGTTTGGCAATTTTGCCGAGCTTGTTGTTGTTGATCCGTGCATGCTATGTTGTTGTTCTTGCCATGTCTAGCTTCTATGCCATGTCTACTTGCTGGGTGTATGCTTAGATTATCATGCAATGCCTTGTGGTGAGTGCATCGAGCTCGTAAACATGCCTACTTGATGCCTGTTTTGCCATGTTCCAGTTTTTCACTAAGTCTGAATCTGTTAACCTTAATTGCTATGTTCATGGGGATGCAATTGTATTTTTTGATCCCTTTTGGCTTAAGGTAAGTAAGGGAATTTTGTTGTATGCTTTGAGTAGCTTCATTCCATGCCTTGGTTTGCCATGATATGTTCCTGTAGCATGTAGTTATCGTGCTCTAAACATTGCTTCCTGATGTTCAATTCCAGACATGCTGTTAATTTCACTAAGTCTGAAACCTATTATCTTTTGCACTTTTGCCATGCTTGTTTGAGCCTGCTATTGATTGAATTTCCCATAGCTCAGTGTTCATCTTTTATCAAGCATCTTGTTTGGATCCCTGCCATGTATTTTGTAGCCATGTTTGAGTGTCGTAGCTTATTTATCTTGATGCATTTAGAAGGCTACTTGCTGTTAATCGCAGACCGGTGCCATATTTGTTTTGCTTGCCATTTCCAAACCGTGCATCCGATTTCGGTGATCTTTATATCGATTTCGACCGAAATCAACTCCTCTTTCCAGTGGCACTCTTGGATTTCCATGTTGAGGCCAGGTTCAATCATTGCTTTCCAAATCTTGCATATGCATCACATATCGCATCCCGCACATCATACCATGTTTGCATCATGTTGTTTGAGCATTGCACGTGATTGATTGTGTTCCTTTTTTTGCTTGTTGTTCTTGCTTGGGTAGAGCCGGGAGACGAGTACGTGATCGAGGAGCCCGTTGAGTACGCTTACGAGGATCAAGGCAACTCTGAGAACTTTGCAGGCAAGATGACCATACCCTCGAAATCACTTCTATCTTTGCTTGCTAGATGCTCGCTCTTTTGCTATGCCTATGCTACGATACCTACCACTTGCTTATCAAGCCTCCCATATTGCCATGTCAAACCTCTAACCCACCTTGTCCTAGCAGACCATTGTTTGGCTATGTTACCACTTTGCTCAGCCCCTCTTATAGCGTTGCAAGTTGTAGGTGAAGATTCGAGTTGGTTCCTTGTTGGAACTTGTTTATTGTTGGGATATCATTACATTATCTTGTCTACCTTAATGCACCTATATACTTGGTAAAGGGTGGAAGGCTCGGCCTTATGCCTGGTGTTTTGTTCCACTCTTGCCGCCCTAGTTTCCGTCATATCGGTGTTATGTTCCCGGATTTTGCGTTCCTTACACGGTTGGGTTATAATGGGAACCCCTTGACACATCGCCTTGAATAAAACTCCTCCAGCATGGCCCAACATTGGTTTTACCATTCGGCACCCAGCCTCTTTTTCCCTTGGGTTCCGCGGACTCAAGGGTCATCTTTATTTAAACCCCCGGGCCAGTGCTCCTCTGAGTGTTGGTCCAACCTGTCAGCTGCCTGTGGCCACCAGGGGCAACTCTGGGCTGGACAATCCTGGACAATCCTGTGTGCCCTGAGAATGAGATATGTGCATCTCCTATCAGGATTTGTCGGCACATTCGGGTGGCTTTGCTGGTTTAGTTTTACCATTGTCGAGATGTCTTGTAACCGGGATTCCGAGTCTGATCGGATTGTCTTGGGAGAAGGAATATCCTTCGTTGACCATGAGAGCTTGTGATGGGCTAAGTTGGGACACCCCTGCAGGGTTATGATCTTTCGAAAGCAGTGCCCGCGGTTATGGGCAGATGGGAATTTGTTAATGTCCGGTTGTAGAAAACCTGAAACTTAACTTAATTAAAATGCACCAACCGCGTGTGTAACCGTGATGGTCTCTTCTCGGCGGAGTCCGGGAAGTGAACACGGTGTTGGAGTAATGCTTGATGTAGGTTGTTCTAGGATCACTTCTTGATCATAGTTGTTCAACCATGCTTTTGCCTTCTCTTCTCACTCTCATTTGTGTATGTTAGCCACAATATATGCTAGTCGCTTGCTGGAGCTCCACCTCATACCTTTTGCCTTACCTATGAGCTTAAATAGTCTTGATCGCAAGGGTGTGAGATTGCTGAGTCCCCGTGACTCATAGATTCCTTCAAAAACCAGATGCAGGAACCGATGATACCTTTCCAGGAGATTCAACTGAGCTCAAGTGGGAGTTTGATGAGGACTCAGGACGATACTACGTGTCTTTCCCGGATGATCAGTAGTGGTGCCCAGTTGGGGCGATCGGGGACTATGTTGCATTTGGGGTTTATCTTCATTTTGGTTCCGTAGTCGGACCTTGAGTGTATTTGGATGAATGCAATGTTATTTATGCTATTTGTGTGACGTGGAGAGTGTAAGCCAACTATATATCCTTTTCCATTATTATATTACATGGGCTGTTGTGAATATTACCTCACTTGCGACATTGCTTTCAATGCGGTTATAACTCTAAGTCGTGCTTCGACACGTGGGAGATATAGCCGCATCAAGGGCGTTACAGTCTTGAGATGAAACAATGCGATGCACCAGTGTCAAAGAGAACTTTTGCAAGAATATCGTTAACAGGAAGGTTACCCATAATCACTTCTGACGAGTCCTCTGCCTGAGTCGCGTTCCTCATGTTGACCTTTGCAAACTTGGGATTATGCTTGACCACTGCAGTGCTAGCAGATCTCACAGGAGGAGGAGGAAGACGCCTCTGATTGAAACATTTGTTGGCATAGTGACCCTTCTGGTGACACTTGTTGCACGTAACCTCCTAGAGCGGACGGTGATACGAAGCACTTGATCTTTGAGCATGGGACGAAGTCTTTTTCTGAAAGCCTGGGTTGGGTGGGTGGGAAGATCTATTGCCACCTTTTCTCTTCTGCTGATAAGGCTGATGGAATGGAGGAGGAGGCAACCAATACTTTTGCTTCTTAGCTACCACTTGAGTTGAGGAAGAAGGAGTTGCATCCCTGACTCGTTTCTTGGAAGCATCGCACTTGAGCTAAGCAGCCTCTTGCTTCAGTGCCATGTTGTAGAACTCATCGTACTTCTTCGGCTCAAAAAGCACAAGAGCTAGTTGAAGATCTTCTCTGAGGCCACCTCTGAACTGATAAATCATGCTCTTCTCGTCAGGGACGTCTTGCTTAGCGAAACGAGCGAGCTTCTGGAACATGATGTTGTACTGGTAAACAGACAAGCTGCCTTGCTTCAGATTGCGGAACTCCTCATGCTTGCTCTCAACAACACTCTGAGGAATGTGGTGAGCTTTGAAGTCTTGGCGGAATTCATCCTAGGTAATCACACGACCTCCTCTGGAATCTTTGTATTGCTGATACCACTCTCCAGCTTGGTCTTTGAGTTGGAACGAAGCAAACTTGACCAAGTCCTAAGGCCTGACGTTGCTGCACTCGAAATGTTTGAAGATATCCACGAGCCAATCATCAGCGTCTGTGGCCTCGACACAGTTACTGAAGGTCTTTGGGTGGTTTGCGAGAAACTGGTTGAGTGTAGCAAACTGATTCTGATTGTTTCCATGGCCTTGATTTCCTTGGTTGCGCTCTTGTAAGAGTTGCATGATCAGCTGCGTGTTGGCGTTGGTAGCGGCCATCACATCTTTCCATGCCTCCGGAGGTGGAGGTGGTGGCGGCGGTTCCAGATTCTGACGTGTTGGTGGAGCCATCCTGAAGAGGGTGACATCCGTTAGCATCTTGAAAGACATATATTCAAGCTGAATCAAATGGATCGAAATTGCAACATATAGCCTTAACATTCGAACAAGAATGAACGAATGCATTCCAAATTAAATGGTCACACTTCCATAAATTGAGAAGCCACTTAGATAGAGGTAGATGAATAAAACAACAAGGTGCGGACATGAACAAATACTTGGTGAGGATTACCCAATCACAAACCAAATATCTGCGGAAGAAATACTAGAGCTACATGAATTCCCACCTATGAAACTCCCGAAATTTTCCGGTTATGTAATCAGGTATTGGGGATACAGGGGAAGCATAATATCTCACCCAAAACTAACAAATCCTACATCCAGCTGTATCCATCCTTCAACACATAACCAAGAAACCTTCGGAAATCATTTACCTCAACCTTCGAAAAGCATCTGTTATACGAGTTATGGCAATACTCCAGAACTCCGGCCCTAGTACTGGGTGGCATCGAGGTTATCTCACCAACAGCTGCATAAAAGAGATTTTCGATGTCGGCGAAACTCATGTATTCCAGAATTGCAATGATAAAATTGTGACGACAACACCTCGGAGCTCAACTCCCCGGGACACTACCACAACCCCTAAATGTCAGGAGGCACCAAGAACAATGTTCTCGTCACAAATCCATCAAAACGATTCCAAGATACCCGTGTGATCCTAAAAAAATTAGTGAAATTTGAGAAGAGAAGAGTCAAAACTCTAAGTCAGGATGCCTCACCAGAGCGACGAAGGGACTGGGGAGTAAAAAGAATCCTACTCTCCGATATATATAATCCTCAAAGACTCAACACATTTTTTCTAGACTCAACAACGACAACAATTCGATCAAGCAGGGGGGCTCCTAAGTCGGGGAAGGCTCTAATTACCAACTTGTAACACCCACGATGCGGCTATATCTCCCACGTGTCGGAGCACGACTTATACGCATAACCGCATTATAGGCAATGTCGCAAGAGGGGTAATCTTTACACATCCCATGTACTGAATAAGAAAAGAGGTACATAGTTGGCTTACAATCGCCACGTCACACAATATCATAAATATAGCATTACAATCATCCAGATACAATCAAGGTCCGACTACGGAACCAAAATAAAGACAACCCCAAATGCATAATGTCCTCGATCGCCCCAACTGGGGTCCACTACTGATAATCTGGAAAGGAAACGTAGTATCATACTGAGTCCTCATCGAACTCCCACTTGAGCTCAGTCGTATCTCCTGGAATGGTATCATCGGCACCTGCATCTGGTTTTGGAAGTAATATGTGAGTCACGGGGACTCAGCAATCTCACACCCTCACGATCAAGACTATTTACGCTTATAGGTAGGGTAAAAAGTATGAGGTGGAGCTGCAGCAAGCACTAGCATATATGGTGGCTAACATACGCAAATGAGAGCGAGAAGAGAAAGGCAAGGCGCGGTCGAGAATCTATGATCAAGAAGTGGTCCTAGAACAACCTACGTTCAAGCATAAAACGAGACTATGTTCTCTTCCCGAACTCCGCCGAAAAGAGACCATCACGGCTACACATGTTGTTGATCCATTTTAATTAAGTTAAGTTTCAGGTTTTCTACAACCGGACATTAACAAATTCCCATTTGCCCATAACCACGGGCACGGATTTCGAAAGTTCAAAACCCTGCAGGGGTGTCCCATCTTAGCCCATCACAAGCTCTCATGGTCAACGAAGGATATTCCTTCTCCTAGGATGGCCCGATCAGACTCGGAATCCCGGTTACAAGACATCTCGACAATGGTAAAACTAAACAAGCAAAGACACCCGAATGTGCCAACAAATCCCGATAGGAGCTGCACATATCTCGTTCTCAGGGCACATCGGATTGTCCAAACTTCCGGTAGGCCAGCCCATAGTTGCCCCTGGTGGCCACCGGCGGCTGACAAGTTGTACCAACACTGAGAGGAGCACTGGCCGGGGGGGTTAAAATAAAGATGACCCTTGAGTCCGCGAAACCCAAGGGAAAAAGGCTAGATGGCAAATGGTAAAACCAAGGTTGGGCCTTGCTGGAGGAGTTTTATTCAAAGAAAACTGTTAAGGGGTTCTCATTATAACCGAACCGTGTAAGGAACGCAAAATCAAGGAACATAACACCGGTATGACGGAAACTAGGGCGGCAAGAGTGTAACAAAACACCAGGCATAAGGCCGAGCCTTCCACCCTTTACCAAGTATATAGGTGCATTAAAGTAAGCAAGGGTATAATAGTGATATCCCAACAATAAACATTTCCAACAAGGAACAAACTCCAATCTTCACCTGCAACTAGCAACGCTATAAGAGGGGCTGAGCAAAGCGGTAACATAGCCAAACAACGGTTTGCTATGACAAGGTGGGTTAGAGGTTTGACATGGCAATATGGGAGGCATGATAAGGCATGTGGTAGGTATCGTGGCATAGGCATAGCAATAGAGCGAGCAACTAGCAAGCAAAGATAGAAGTGATTTCGATGGTATGGTCATCTTGCCTGCAAAGTTCTCCAAGTTGACGTAAGCTTGATCCTCGTAAACGTTCTCAACGGGTTCCTCAATCACGTACTCGTCTCCCGGCTCTACCCATAGCAAGAACATAAGCAAAGGGAGAAACAATCAATCACGGTGCAATGCGCAAGCAACATGATGCAAATCATAGCATGATATGCGGGATGTGATGTGTAATGCATATGCATGCTTCAGAAAGGAAATATTGAACCAGGACTCAACTTGGAAAACCAAGAGTGCCGCTGGAAAGGTAAGTTGATTTTGGTAGAAATCGATATAAAGATCACCGGAATCGGATGCACGGTTTGCAAATGGCAAGCAAAACAAATATGGCACCGATCTGCGATTAACAGCATGAGGCCATCTAAATGCATCAAGAAAAACAAGCTACTACACTCTAACATAGCAACAAATCATATGGCAGTGATCCACTCAAGATGCTTGACAAAAGATGAACACTGAGCTATGGCTAATTCACACAATAGCAGGTTCAAACAAGCATGGCAAAAGTGCAACAGATATCAGGTTACAGACTTAGTGAGAATAACATGCCAGGATTTAACATCAGGTAGCAAAGTTTGGAGCAAGATAACAACATGCTACAGGAACATATCATGGCAAAACAAGGCATGTCATGAAGCTACTCAAAGCATATAACAAAAGTCCCTTACTGGCCTTAAGCCAAAAGGGATCAGAAAATACAATGGCAACCATGTAAACATAGCAAGTTTCGTTAACAGATTCAGACTTAGCAGAAAACTGGAACATGGCAAAACAGAATTACATAGGCATGTTTACGAGCTCAATGCACTCACCACAAAGCATTGCATGACAAGCTAAGCATACACCCAGCAAGTAGACATGATAAATAAGCTAACCATGGCAAGAACACTCTCATAGCATGCATGGATCAATTACAACAACCTCGGCAAAATTGCTTAACACGTAAACAATCTGCCAGGAACATTTTATAGCAGAAGTAGATCAAGATTGAGTCATGCTAGGGTGCTCCATAATTGCAAACAAAGACATGGATGGGTAGAGCACAACAATATCTCAAAATCATCCTTACTGAACATGATCAAAAGAGGCATGGATCACTCTGTAGCAACAAGAATACATGGCATAAAAATATTATCAGGGAAAAGACTTAGAAGAATTCTAAGTCCCTGAAATCAGCAACATCACGAGAGCTACTCTGCATGCTTGTGCTAGTCACCACAATGATCATAAAAATACATGGCATACACCCCTGTAAAGATGGCATGGCATATAAAAAAACACATGTAGGGCTCAAGATCATAGGAGGCACACATTAAACATGGCAAAAATGACAAATGTCCATAATCTGATAAGAATCTGAAACTAACATTACATAGCACTCTTGCAACAGCATTTAGGGCATCAAGATGAACTCAAATGAACATGGTGCAATGGAATGAAATGAAGTGCACATCGAGGCGAACAATTTGATATGCTACACGCCCAAAACGGAGCCACGGATGCAAAGTTATGACATGATGAAATATGCTAAAAATACTGAAAACTAGGACAAAAGTCAACCCCTAGGGTTTACTGTAGCCGATCTAGATCTACACGCGAACCGAGGTTCGACGTCGTCCTTGTCGGAGTTCTTGCCGGACTTGAAGAAGGACGCCGGAGCTGGTGGTGACCGGGCCGGATCTGGCCGGATCCGGCCGGGAGGCGGCAAGGCGGCGGCGGAGCTGGCGGCGGCGACGAAGGGCGACGAGGCAGCGGTGCGCGGCGGTCGGCGGTGTGGCGAGGCGGTGGCTGGAGCACGGCGGCCTACAAGGAGGAGGAAACGACAGCGCGGCGGCCTTCGGGCACGGGCAGGCGGAGTCGGGCTGCGGGGACGAACGGGCCGGGAGGGCCTCCCGCGGGCCCGGGCGGGACGGCGGCGATGTGGGCGCCGATGCGCCACATGGCGGGCGGCGATTGGTGCGGAGCGGCAGCGGTGATTCGTCCGGCGCGGACCGGACGTGTCCGGCGTGCCGAGGTGCCACGTCTTGAGCTTGCGTTGGTTTTCCCCGAAGAGGAAGGGATGATGCAGCAGAATAGCGCAAGTATTTCCCTCAGTTTTTGAGAACCAAGGTATCAATCCAGTAGGAGGCCACGCTCAAGTCCCTCGTACCTGCACAAAACGATAGCTACTCGCAACCAACGCGATTAGGGGTTGTCAAGCCCTTCACGGTCACTTACGAGAGTGAGATCTAATAGATAGAATATTTTTGGTATTTTTGATATAAAGATGCAAAGTAAAAAGTAAAGGCAAAGTAAAAAAGCAAAGCAATATTAAGGTAATGGAGATTGAGATGATGAGAATAGACCCGGGGGGCATAGGTTTCACTAGTGGCTTCTCTCAAGAGCATAATATTCTATGGTGGGTGAACAAATTACTGTTGAGCAATTGACAGAATTGAGCATAATTATGAGAATATAGAGGCATGATCATGTATATAGGCATCACGTCTGTGACAAGTAGACCGAAACGATTCTGCATCTACTACTATTACTCCACTCATCGACCACTATCCAGCATGCATTTAGAGTATTAAGTTAAAAACAGAGTAATGCCTTCAGCAAGATGACATGATGTAGAGAGATAAATTCATGTAATATGAAATAAACCCCGTCTTGTTATCCTCGATGGCAATGATGCAATACGTGCCTTGTTGCCCCTTCTGTCACTAGGAAAGGACACCGCAAGATCGAACCCAAAGCTAAGCACTTCTCCCATGGCAAGAACTACCAATCTAGTTGGCCAAACCAAACAGATAATTCGACGAGACTTGCAAAGATAACCAATCATACATAAAAGAATTCAGAGAAGATTCAAATATTATTCATAGATAGACTTGATCATAAACCCACAATTCATCGATCTCAACAAACACACCGCAAAAAGAAGATCACATCGAATAGATCTCCACGAGAGAGGGGGAGAACTTTGTATTGAGATTAAAAGAGAGAGAAGAAGCCATCTAGCTACTAACTATGGACCCGAAGGTCTGAGGTAAACTACTCACACTTCATCGGAGAGGCTATGATGATGTAGAAGCCCTCCGTGATGACGGCCCTCTTCCGGCGGAGCTCCAGAACAGGCCCCAAGATGGGATATCGTGGATAAAGAAAGTTGCGGCGGTGGAATTACGTTTTTGGCTCCTGTTCTGATCGTTTGGGGGTACATGTGTATATATAGGAGGAAGAAGTACGCCGGAGGAGCAATGAGGGGCCCACGAGGCAGGGGGCGCGCCCTAGGGGGGGCGCCCCCCACCCTCATGACCGCCTCTTTTGTTCCTTGGATCAGGGTCCAAGTCTCCTGGATCACGTTCGGTGAGAAAATCACGTTCCCGAAGATTTTATTCCGTTTGGACTCCGTTTGATATTTTGTTTCTCCGAAACACTGAAATAGGCAAAAAACAGCAATTCTGGGCTGAGCCTCCGGTTAATAGGTTAGTCCCAAAAATAATATAAAAGTGGAAAATAAAGCCCAATATAGTCCAAAACAGTAGATAATATAGCATGGAGCAATCAAAAATTATAGATACGTTGGAGACATATCAGGCATCCCCAAGCTTAATTCCTGCTCATCCTCGAGTAGGTAAATGATAAAAAGAGAATTTTTGATGCAGAGTGCTACTTGGCATAATTTCAATGCAAATCTTCTTAATTGTGGTATGAATGTTCAGATTAGAAAGATTCAAGACAAAAGTTTATATTGACATAAAAAATAGTAATACTTCAAGCATACTAACAAAGCAATTATGTCTTCTCAAAATAACATGGCCAAAGAAAGGTATCCCTACAAAATCATATAGTCTGGCTATGATCCATCTTCCCCACACAAAGTATTTAAATCATGCACAACCCCGATGACAAGCCAAGCAATTGTTTCATACTCTAACTTTTTCAAAACTTTTTCAATCTTCATGCAATACATGAGCGTGAGCCATGGACATAGCACTATAGGTGGAATAGAATGGTGGTTGTGAAGAAGACAAAAAGGAGAAGATAGTCTAACATCAACTAGGCGTATCAACGGGCTATGAAGATGCCCATCAATAGATATCAATGTGAGTGAGTAGGGATTTCCATGCAAAGGATGCACTAGAGCTATAAGTATATGAAAGCTCAAAAAGAAACTAAGTGGGTGTGCATCCAACTTGCTTGCTCATGAAGACCTAGGGAAATTTGAGGAAGCCCATCATTGGAATATACAAGCCAAGTTCTATAATGTAAAATTCCCACTAGTATATGAAAGTGATAACATGAGAGACTCTCTACTATGAAGATCATGGTGCTACTTTGAAGCACAAGTGTGGTAAAAGGATAGTAACATTGTCCCTTCTCTCTTTTTCTCTCATTTTTTTATTTTTTTATTATTATTTTTATTTGGGCCTTTTCTCTTTTTTTTGGCCTTTCTCTTTTTTTTATTTGGGCTTCTTTGGCCTCTCTTTTTTTCTCGTCCGGAGTCTCATCCCGACTTGTGGGGGAATCATAGTCTCCATCATTCTTTCCTCACTGGGACAATGCTCTAATAATGATGATCATCACACTTTTATTTTTCTTACAACTCAACAATTACAACTCGATACTTAGAACAAGATATGACTCTATATGAATGCCTCCGGCGGTGTACCGGGATATGCAATGAATCAAGAGTGACATGTATGAAAGAATTATGAACGGTGGCTTTGCCACAAATACGATGTCAACTACATGATCATGCTAGCAATATGACAATGATAGAGTGTGTCATAATAAACGGAACGGTGGAAAGTTGCATGGCAATATATCTCGGAATGGCTATGGAAATGCCATAATAGGTAGGTATGGTGGCTGTTTTGAGGAAGGTATATGGTAGGTGTATGATACCGGCGAAAGGTGTGCGGTATTAGAGAGGCTAGCAAGGGTGGAAGGGTGAGAGTGCGTATGATCCATGGACTCAATATTAGTCATAAAGAACTCATATACTTATTGCAAAAATCTAGAAGTTATCAAAGCAAAGTACTACGCGCATGCTCCTAGGGGGATAGATTGGTAGGAAAAGACCATCGCTCGTCCCCGACCGCCACTCATAAGGAAGAAAATCAATAAATAAATCATGCTCCGACTTCATCACATAACGGTTCACCATACGTGCATGCTACGGGAATCACAAACTTCAACACAAGTATTCTTTAAATTCACAACTACTCCACTAGCATGACTTTAATATTATCACCTCCATATCTCAAAACAATTATCATGCTTCAATCTTTTCTTAGTATTCAACACACTCAAAAGAAAGTTTCACAAATCTTGAATACCAAGCATATTATTATTAAGCAAATTACCATGCTATTAAGAGACTCTCAAAATAATTTAAGTGAAGCATGAGAGATCAATAGTTTCTTTAAAAAAATCCACCACCGTACTATAAAAGATCTAAGTGAAGCACATAGAGAAAAATTACTTAGCTCAAAATATATAAGTGAAGCATATAGAGCAAAATTATAACGCTCAAAAGATATAAGTGAAGCACATAGAGCAAAACTACTTAGCTCAAAAGATATAAGTGAAGCACATAGAGTATTCTATCAAATTTTAATTCATGTATGGCTCTCTCAAAAGGTGTGTACAGCAAGGATGATTGTGGCATACTAACAAACAAATACACAAATAATACAAGACGCTCCAATCAAAACACATATCATGTTGGTGAATAAAAATATAGCTCCAAGTAAAGTTACCGATGGAAGTGGACGAAAGAGGGGATGCCTTCCGGGGCATCCCCAAGCTTTGAGTTTTTGGTGTCCTTGGATTATCTTGGGGGTGCCATGGGCATCCCCAAGCTTAGGCTCTTGCCACTCCTTGTTCCATAATCCATCAAATTCTTACCCAAAACTTGAAAACTTCACAACACAAAACTCAAAATAGAAAACTCGTGAGCTCCGTTAGCGAAAGAAAACAAAAGACCACTTCAAGGTACTGTAATGAACTCATTATTTATTTATATTGGTGTTAAATCTACTTTATTCCAACTTCTCTATGGATTATAAACTATTTTACTAGCCATAGATTCATCAAAATAAGCAAACAACACACGAAAAACAGAATCTGTCAAAAACAGAACAGTCTGTAGTAATCTGTAGCTAACGCATGATCTGGAACCCCAAAAATTCTAAAATAAATTGCTGGACGTGAGGAATTTATCTATTAAACATCTGAAAAAATAATTAACTAAATAGCACTCTTTAAATAAAAATGACATCAGTTCTCGTGAGCGCTAAAGTTTCTGTTTTTTACAGCAAGTTCAACAAGACTTTCCCCAAGTCTTCCCAACGGTTCTACTTGGCACAAACACTAATTAAACACAAAAAACACAACCAAAACATAGGCTAGATAATTTATTTATTAATAAACAGGAGCAGAAAGCAAGGAATAAAAATAAAATTGGGTTGCCTCCCAACAAGCGCTATCGTTTAACGCCCCTAGCTAGGCATAACAAGCAAGGATAGATCTAGGTATTGCCATCTTTGGTAGGCATTCCATAAGTGGCTCTCATGATAGTTCATATGGTAATTTTATTTTCTTTCTTGGAAAGTGTTCCATACCCTTTTTTAATGGAAATTGAAATCTAATATTCCCTTCCTTCATATCAATAATCGCACCAACCGTTCTAAGAAAAGGTCTACCAAGAATAATAGGGCAAGAAGGATTGCAATCTATATCAAGAACAATGAAATCTACGGGCACATAATTCCTATTTGCAACAATAAGAACATCATTAATTCTTTCCATAGGTTTCTTAATGGTGGAATCTGCAAGATGCAAGTTTAGAGAGCAATCATCAAAATTACGAAAATCTAGTAAATCACACAAAGTCTTGGGAATAGTAGAGACACTAGCACCCAAATCACACAAAGCATAAAACTCATAATCTTTAATTTTAATTTTAATAGTTGGTTCCCACTAATCATAGAGTTTTCTAGGGATAGAAACTTTCAACTCAAGTTTTTCTTCATAAGATTGCATCAAGGCATCAACAATATGTTCGGTGAAGGCTTTATTTCGACTATAAGCATGTGGAGAATTTAGCACGGATTGCAACAAGGAAATACAATCAATTAAAGAGCAGATTTCATAATTAAATTCCTTGAAATCCAATATAGTGGGTTTAGCAACATCTAGATTTTTATTTCTTTCAATCCCACTTTTGTCAATTTCATCATTAAGATCTAAATATTCTGAATTTTTAGAACGCCTTCTAGGTAAAGGAAGATCATGTTCAGTTTCATCAAGATTCATATTGCAAAATAAAGATTTAATTGGAGACACATCAATTACTTTTAGATCTTCATCTTGATTTTCATAGGAATTGGAAGAACACGCTTTAATAAAGGCATCTTTGGAAGCATGCATCCTAGTAGTTCTTTCTTTACACTCATCAATTGAAATTCTCATGGCTTTTAGAGACTCATTGATATCATGCTTAGGTGGAATAGATCTAAGTTTTAAAGCATCAACATCAAGAGCAATTCTATCAACATTCCTAGCCAAATCATCAATCTTAAGCAATTTTTCTTCAATCATAGCATTGAAATTCTTTTGCGAAGAAATAAATTATTTAATATTAGATTCAAAATCAGAGGGAATCTTATTATAATTTCCATAAGAGTTATTGTAGGAATTCCCATAATTATTAGAAGGATTACTAGGATATGGCCTAGGATTAAAATTCCCTCTATAAGCGTTGTTACCAAAATTATTCCTACCAACAAAATTCACATCCATAGATTCATTGTTATTCTCAATCAAAGTAGACAAAGGCATATCATTAGGATCAGAAGAAACACTCTTAGTAGCAAATAATTTCATAAGTTCATCCATCTTTCCACTCAACACATTAATTTCTTCTATCACATGCACTTTTTTATTAGATGATCTTTCAGTGTGCCATTGAGAATAATTAACCATAATATTATCTAGGAGTTTAGTAGCATCTCCTAAAGTGATTTCCATAAAAGTGCCTCTCGCGGCCGAATCTAAAAGATTTCTAGAAGCAAAATTCAATCCGGCATAAAAATTATGTATAATCATCCACAAATTCAAACCATGAGTAGGGCAATTACGTATCATTAATTTCATTCTCTCCAAACCTTGTGCAACATGTTCATGATCAAGTTGTTTAAAGTTCATAATATTGTTTCTAAGAGAGATGATCTTAGCGGGAGGAAAATACTTAGAGATAAAAGCATCTTTGCACTTGTTCAGTGAATCAATACTATTCTTAGGCAAAGACGAAAACCAAGCTTTAGCACGATCTCTAAGCGAAAAAGGAAATAGCTTCAATTTAAAGACATCATTATTGACATCTGTCACACCCTAGCTAGTTCAAGCATTAGAGTGTGCATCATGTTTAAATTCCTCTTAAATTTGAAATGGGGATGACAGAACCCCCAGCACCCCCCCTGGAACAACTAGGGTTTACTAAAAACATTTTCAATGAACCTGAAATGCCCTTCTAAAAAGCCCACCCTTTTTGTTTTGGGTTAAAACCCCTGACAAAAATGGTGCACATTTTTCTAGGACATCTAAGGTCATTGGATTAATCCTTATAGTATTTGCATTTGGGCATTTAAATGCTATAAAATATTGTAAATGCTCAAATAATCATAAACTAAAATGTTTCCTGCTGGATATATTCTAAGCAGTGGCCATGATTAATTTTATGATTTATGGTAATGCCCTGGCATTTTTAATAAAGCCATGAAGTTACAGAAATAATAGAATAAATAAAAAAACAAAAAAGGGGAGAAAGAACAGGGACTTACCTGGCGCAGCCCACCAGCCCACCCGGCTCGGCCCAGTCCACTAGCTCTTGCCAGTCGTCCTCCTCCTCTCGCCAGGAGGACGAGGAGCGCGTGGCCGGCGCCCGCGGCCACACGCCAGCCACCTCCTGCTTCCGCCGACGCCCTAGAGGCGTCTACGAGTGCCACGCCGATCCCCACGTCTCCCTCTCTTTCTTCCCACTCTCCCCGTGGCCTCTCCCCCTCTCTGGCTCTCTCCCCATCTCCCTGCCGAGCGCAGCCGTCACCGCCGACAAGCTCCACCGCAGCCACCGTCGTCCATTCGTTTCCTCGTCATGCCAGGAAGCTCCGCCGTCGTCGACTACATCGAGTAGGCCAAGCCCCAAGCGCTCGCTCGCCCCGGAGATGCTGCACCGAGCTCGTTCTCAACTCTGGCCACCGGAGATCCCCTTCGCCGTCCCCGCCGCATCAGCTCATCCCCGACCTTGCCGACTGCCTCGACGAGACCCCCGTGAGCTCAGCCACCTCCCCACCCTCTCTGTTCTCTCTCTCGAGCCCCGTAGCGACCGCACGTAGCTCACCCGCATGCACCGCTACGGAGCTCGTCGCCGACGAGGATCCGTCCACCCAATGGCCATGCCACCCTGTCCACTAGTCCTACCGCACCCCCAGGAGCCCAACGCACCAAACCACGCGCCTCCCCGTGCCCCCTAGCGACTAGTTCAACCTCACCCGAGCTCCGGCCGCCGCCAAACTCATCGCCGACGATGTTTCCGGCCACCCTAGCTCCACCCACTTCCACCACTCGACGCGGCTTCCTCCCCGCATCACGTAGATAGTCTCCGCCGTCCTTTTGGTCGCCGAAGTGCAAATCTCGCGCTGCTCCGCCGCGTCTGGCCTCGCCGGCGGCTAGACGCCGGCGAGTTGACCCTGTTTGACCCACGTGTGGGCCCAGGTTGACCCCCCCTGAGTCTATGACAGGTGGGGCCATCCTGCTAATTAGTTTAGGATTAGTTTTAACTAATTTTAATTAGTTTAGTCACTGACATGTGGGCCCAGGCCCCACTGACAGTTAATTAGTGTTAATTTAATTATGTTAATTAGCTGAGTCACTGACAGACAGGGCCCACCAGTTAGGTTTGACCTGGGCGACCCAGTTGACCTGCTGACATCACACCTATGTCATGCTGACGCATTAATTCAATTACTGGATTTATTCTTTAATAGGAAATTCCAGAAAATAGCCAAAACTTCTCAAAATCATAGAAAATCAACCATAGCTCCAAATGCAAAGATTTATATATGAAAAATGATCAGAAAAATTCAATCTATCCATCTGTAATGGTTTCATGCATGACAAAACAAGATACCCTTGCTGTTTAAGCAAAATAAGATAATACACCAATAAGGCTAAGATAAATGAACTATCATTTGAATCTTTGATTCAAATGCGTTCATTCCTTTCTGTTTTAGATTGCATTAGGCCAAGACACATTCATTTTGCCATGTCGTAGCATGCATCATATTGTTGCATATTGTCATGTGTTGATTATGTTTGGTGTGTCTTTCGTGGTAGGTTCTGCCTCCGAGGATAACCCCGAGTATCGGTCTGAAGAGCGGTACCGTACTACCACTACAACAGGCAAGCAACCCATTGATCATTCCGATACAAACCCATGTTCTCGCTTCTGCTCTTGTTTACTGCATTAAGACAACGCGATTCAAACTGCTGTGTGCTACGGTAGTTGAACCCTTATCCTCTGCATGACCTGTCATTGCCACAGTAACTAGATGAAACCCACTAGCATGTGTAGGAGTTGATTGAGCCATGTATGTGATTCCTACCTTGCTATGCCTGCTATGCTTAGAGTTGTGTCAGGTCTGGTTCATCTGGGTGATGGGCTAGAGTGAAATGATTATGTCGGTAATGTGAGGGATGTGTTGAACATGTTTTGGTAAAGGTATCGATGAGAGGCCATGTAGGAGTACATGGTGGGTTGTTTCATTGAGGCCGTCCATAAGAACTGAGATCTGTATGCGTGATTTAAGATTCAGCTACTACCACACATTGGGCCCTGAAATATGACCCCGCTCGACTTACTGACCCCTCTCGCCCTCTGTCCAGGAGTTGCAACTAGTTTCTGGTGTTTGTAGGTTATGTGTTGGCGGCCGTGCGTAGCGCTGACCCTAGGGGTGGGCTATGATGCGGTAGATACACTGTGGCCGGGTATGCCGGGCGCCCGTTTGGCGTCTCGGGACCCTGTACACATCGTTTGGGGCCGTTGAGGACACCCCGGCCGGATTTCCTTGCGGATGGAACCTGAATAGGCGATAAACCTGGACTAGAGACTTGTGAGGTTAGTCAGGTCGTGGTCTACACCCACGTCGGTTTTCGCTTGAAGTCTGCCGAGCACATGTCGTGTGCAGACGCTAAGTGGTGGAAACATGTGTGACGAAGTACACCCCTGCAGGGTATAAAACTATTCGAATAGCCGCGTCCGCGGTAAAGGACTACTTGGTTGCCTATACAGTTCATAGACAAGTTAATGGATACTACTAAAAGACTCAAGATAAGTGTGAGTACCGAGGATGGCCCTCTCATAGGATGACGAGGGAGGATCCCTGGTGGAGTATTGTGTTGGTGAGTAGTGGACTCGTGTGCGAAAACTATTTTTACTAGTGGAGTCTCGTAGGATAGCTTAGCCAAGAGTCAAAGCTGGCTTGCTGCAATAACTCCACCACCTTCTTGAGAATGAGCATGTATAGTAGGTTCTGTTGTAAGACTTGCTGAGTACCTTTGTACTCATGTTTGCTTAATTACTGTTTTCAGACGACAACACCGCCCCCTCCGATGGGTTCTACGTAGACCTTGATGTCGACGAGTGACTAGCCACCCAGGTGGTGATCCTGGCCATGGAGGGCCCTATGTAGATAGACAGGCTTCGGAAGCCTTCTTGCTTTCTAGTGTCTGTACTCAGACTATTTACTTCCGCTTGTGCTTGTATGCTTGTATGACTTGAGTGTCGGGTCATGTGACCCCTACCTGTATGAACATGTTATGTATGGCTCTCTGGAGCCTTTAAATAAAGTACTTGAGTTGTATAGTTTTGTTGTGATGCCATGTTGTATGTACTCATATCGGGCATATTGTGTGTATGATTGAAATGCTTGGTATGAGTGGGATCCGACAATCTAGTTGTTTATCCTTGGCAGCCTTTCTTATGGGGAAATGTAGTCTAGTGTTCCTCGAGCCATAGTAGTCCGCTACAGCCCGGTTCACCGGAGTCCTGCTAGCCCGGCACTACTGTTCAGGACACTTGACTGGCCGGCATGTGTTTCACTTTGCTCCTATGTCTGTCCCTTCGGGGAAATGTCACGCGGTGACATCCGGAGTCCTGCCTAGCCTGCTACAGCCCGGGTTCCCCGGAGTCCTGTTAGCCCAGTGCTACAGCCCGGATTCACTCGTCGATGACCGACATGCTTGATGTGATTCATGTATGCCTGTCTCCATAGGTCTGTGCCGCTTTGGGTTCACGACTAGCCATGTCGGCCCGGGTTCTCTGTCATATGGATGCTAGCGACACTATCATATACGTGTGCCAAAAGGCGCAAACGGTCCCGGGCCATGGTAAGGCGACACCCGTGGGATACCGTGCGTGAGGCCGCAATGTGATATGAGGTGTTACCGGCTAGATCGATGTGACTTGGAATCGGGGTCCTGACAGCGTTGGCATCAGAGCCGGACTGCCTGTAGGTTCGTTGAGCCAAACTGGTCGATGTCGAGTCTAGAAATGCTTTAGTTATATGTAGGGGAATTGATTGTGGGAGGGAACGTAAGGATCTTTTACTTCTTTACCTTATGCCCTCTGATCTGAGTCATTCTCTTCTCATTCAACGTGGGTTAAGGACTAGGCTCTCTTCTTCTATCAGGTTCACGTGTTACTAATCCGTAGTAGCTTATAGGATTGTTGTTACAAGCCTCAGTACAGTTTCTACTACTTTTAGTATGTTGCCAGTTGAATCAGAACCTTGATATGATGTTGTTGAGTGGTATTGCAAACTGTTGTGGATGTCTCAAATCTTTTTCTGAGCATTTACAGCTGTTATGCTGTCCAATTTTCCCTAGAAATTCTAATGTCTTTGCATTGTGGTTGTGCTTTCAGATGGCCACTCGTGCTCAAAACCAAGTGGTTCGCCTGACCCGGTGCCTTGATGTGCCCCGGTCATACTGCTATGTTAGTCCGGGTAATGATCGAGACGGGTTACCGTTGGTATCCCGAATACACTGTCGAAGAGCAGTTCCGAGACTTTAATCAAAGCCAATATTTCTGCACCGTCAGGATATTTCCTTCTTATCCTGGATCTACCGAGCCCCTCCACTGTTCCTATGGACTCGGGGTTACTGTTGAGATGGCTGTGCAGGATGCTGCCTATTCCATGATGACCATCATGCGAGTCCGGACTGGCCTGCTTCGGAACACCGACTTCCGTTACATGCCAGCTTCACTTCCGGGAGCGCAAGGGTATCTTCAGGCTATCTATGCTGACTCCACTCAGGAGGACTCATTAACTCGTACCACTGCCGAGATGCTCGAGGATAAGGACCGAGAGAATCGGGCCTTGAGGCTGGAGCTTTTCAACACCCGTGCTGATCATTGGGCCACATTGACTCGGTTTGCACCTGCGGTGCAAGCAGGATGTATGGATACAAGGGATCTGTATCCTGTGAGATCTGCTCTGCCAGACATGGTGGATTGGCGTGATGTGGGAGGCATCACCCCTCCCCGTGGTCCCCGCAGGCCACCGTTTGTTGGTCCAAGACCTCATCCTAGCCCCTTTGGTCCACAAGCTCCTCAGGACCGTCTGTTCCCGGATGATCACGTTGAACTTCCAGGCTATGGAGGTGACTTCTATGAGGACTACTACGGAGCTGTCTGAGTTAGTAGTAGTATCACTAGTATTGTAATAGTTGTATCTCCACTGTCCTGCGTGACTTGTGGAATATGACTTTGTGTGTAATCAATTCCGGAGGTGTAGACAAATAATGTATAGGAGCTTGGAATGCCTCCGATGAGATGTAACGTCTTTCATCATAGTTGTACTGTAGCCTGGGCTTGTACTAAACTATGTATGGTGTGTATGACCGTTGGTATATATATGGCAGTTTTATATTACCATGACATACGGATGAACATCTCTGCATTCCGTGTTATCCATTACATTCTGCACTTCCTTGCTAAGTTTGAGCCATCCTTATCTAAACCGTTGTCTTGTTTTCTCCTAGGATGGTCAACACCCGCAGCAACCCTGCTGCCCCGGAGCAGGGGGAAGCCAGTGCAGCTAGGGGTGAAAATCTGCCTCACCCGCCCTCTCTGGCCGAAGTGATGCTGGAGGCGGAAAGAAACAAGCGTGAGACTAACCGCTTACTGGAGCGGATTGAGCAGAACACTGCACGCCATCCGCGAAATGACTTGGTGTCAATCAATGACTTTATCAAGCTATACCCACCAAAGTTTAACCATTCCGTCGAGCCCCTCGACGCGGATGACTGGCTTCGCAGCATCACCCACAAGCTACGTTCTGCCAATGTAGCCGAAGCTGATAAGGTTACTTATGCTGCCTACCATCTCAAAGGCCCTGCTAGCCTTTGGTGGGAAAATTTTGAAGCTATGTGCCCTGTCGGCCAAATCACTACTTGGGCTGAATTCAGTGAGGCTTTCCGTGAGCATCACATTTCGGAAGGTCTCATAGATCGCAAGAGGAAGAAGTTCTACAATTTCACCCAAGGAAGACTGACTGTGGATGCACATAGTCGTGAATTTGGGAATCTGGCACGTTATGCTCCTGAAGAGGTATCTACCGACGCTAAGAAGCAGGCAAGGTTCCGCAAGGGACTTAGCCCTGAGCTTCACCGCGATCTTCGTCTACACGAGTGCACATCCTTTCAGAAGTTGGTCAATAAAGCCATCAGCGCTGAGACAGGCCAGACTGATTATGACGCTTCACGCAAGCACTCCCGTGATTTTGGCTCTTCATCCGGCTCTGGAGCTCAGAAGCGCCGGGTGTGGATCCCAAGCACGGCACTGCCACCCAGGTTCATTCCGAGGCCATCCTTTGAGGCGCCTCGTCCCAACCAGCAGTTTGTACCGCCCAAGCCCTATGGTGGCCCCGCTGCTAATGCTACTCCACGCCCCAATGTGGTGACATGTTTCAAGTGTGGAGAGCCGGGTCACTATAGTCGAGAGTGTCCCCAGAACAACCCCAATCAGTCTGGAAAGTCCGTTGGCCGTGGTAAGCCAGCGGGAAAGACATTCTACGCCAAGCCAGTCACCACTGCACGTGGCCATGTCAACTATGTTTCAGCCGAGGAGGCTCATGAGGATCCTAACGTCGTCCTTGGTACGCTCCTTGTTAATTGCCATCCGGCATCTGTTCTTTTCGATACTGGAGCATCTCATTCATTCATATCCGAGAACTATGCTCGATTGCATAACACGACATTCTGTGACATGCCCTCTACCATGGAAATTCAAACCCCTGGCTCTAGATGGCAAACTTCTAGAGTAAGCCATGGGAACGAAATTCTTGTCGATAGACTTGTCTTCCTTGCATCCTTAATAGCTCTCAAGTCCTCGGACATAAACATCATCTTGGGTATGGACTGGATGTCAGCTCATTATGCTAAGATTGATTGTGCCACTAGAACCGTTCAACTTACCCACCCATCGGGCAAGACAGTCAATGTCTTAACTCGAGTGGCCAAGCGCCAGCTTTACTCCCTAAATGCCAACCCCCTTCCAGATCCTGAGGATGTTCTGGTAGTCTGAGACTTTCCGGATGTCTTTCCAGAAGAACTGCCAGGTGTTCCACCTGACAGGGATGTCGAGTTTGTGATAGACCTTGTTCCAGGAACCGTTCCAATTTCTAGAAGACCCTACAAGATGGCACCCTTAGAACTAGCCGAGCTTAAGAACCAACTCGATGAGTCCTTGAAAAAGGGTTTCATCCGTCCTAGTTCCTCTCCTTGGGCTTGCCCCGTCCTCTTCGTCAAGAAGAAGGATGGAACGGATCGAATGGTTGTAGATTACCGACCTGTCAACTTGGTCACTATCAAGAACAAGTATCCGCTTCCCAGGATCAACGATCTGTATGATCAGCTCGCTGGATCCTCAGTCTTTTCCAAGATGGATTTGAGGTTGGGCTACCATCAAATCAAAATCAGAAACGGGGACATTCCCAAAACGGCCTTTGTTACTCGTTATGGCCAATACGAGTACACCGTTATGTCCTTCGGTTTAACCAATGCCCCAGCCACCTTCTCTCGGTTAATGAACTCGGTCTTCATGGAGTATTTGGATAAATTCGTCGTAGTATACCTCGATGACATACTCATCTACTCCAAGAATGAAGAGGAACATGCCGAACATCTAAGGCTGGTATTGACGAAACTTCGAGAGCATCGCCTTTATGCCAAATTCTCCAAGTGTGAATTTTGGTTGCCAGAAGTGACCTATCTAGGCCATGTAATCTCTGGTAAGGGTATTGCTGTCAATCCCGAGCGAGTTCAAGCTGTCCTTGATTGGACTCCACCTGAGACGGTCAAGCAAGTTCGGAGCTTCCTTGGCTTAGCGAGCTACTGCCGTCGCTTCGTCGAGAATTTCTCCAAGGTTGCTAAACCTCTAACTGAACTCCTCAAGAAAGATAAAAAGTTTGAGTGGACTCCACAGTGCGAGTTCAGCTTTCAGGAACTGAAAAGACGCCTGACATCTGCTCCCGTACTGGTACCACCAGATTTCTCCAAGGACTTTATTATCTATTGCGACGCCTCGCGACAAGGACTAGGTTGCATACTCATGCAAGATCGTCAGGTAATTGCCTATGCTTCACGGCAATTACACCCACATGAGGAAAACTATCCCACACATGATCTAGAGCTTGCAGCTGTAGTCCATGCACTCAAAACTTGGCGACATTACCTCCTCGGTAATCGTTGCGAGATCTTCACCGATCACCAAAGTTTGAAATATATCTTCACCCAACCGGATTTGAATCTCAGGCAAAGACGTTGGGTCGAGTTGATCTCGGATTACGACTTAGGAATAACTTACACCCCGGGCAAAGCCAATGTCATGGCTGATGCACTAAGTCGTAAGTCCTATTGTAACAACCTAATGTTACAACAAAGTCAACCACTTCTCCATGAGGAATTTCGTAAGCTTAATCTTCACATTGTTCCTCGAGGTTTTCTATCCACCTTGGTGGCGAAACCTACCCTTATGGATCAAATCATAGCTGCCCAGAAGCGTGATAAGGGCATATTCCGGATTAAGGAAAACATTGCTAACGGAGTTGCTAAATGTTTTTCCATGGATGAGCGAGGTGCTGTCTTCTTCGAGAACCGTTTGGTGGTTCCCAAGAGACAACATCTACGCCAGTTGATCCTTAAGGAAGCTCATGAATCCCCTCTCACCATTCATCCCGGTAGTACTAAAATGTATCAAGACCTGCGCCAGAGGTTTTGGTGGACTAGGATGAAGAGAGAAATCGCTCAATACATTGCTAATTGCGACGTTTGTCGTCGTGTTAAAGCAGAGCATCAACGGCCTGCTGGCACCCTTCAACCTTTGGCTATTCCTGAGTGGAAATGGGATAAAATCAGTATGGATTTCATCACTGGGTTTCCCAGGACCAAGAGAGTGAATAATGCCATGTTCGTCGTGATCGACCTTCTTTCCAAAGTAGCCCACTTTCTACCTGTTCGTGAGAGTATCACCGCTAGCCAGCTAGCTGAGTTATACATCTCCCGAATAGTGTCACTTCATGGTGTCCCATTGGAAATTAACTCAGACCGGGGGAGTCTCTTCACCTCTCGATTTTGGGAAAGTTTCCAAAATGCTATGGGAACTCGTCTCTCTTTTAGCACCGCCTTCCATCCTCAATCAAGTGGTCAAGTAGAGCGAGTCAATCAAATTCTGGAAGATATGCTCCGAGCTTCTGTCATCTCGTTCGGAATGGGTTGGGAGAAATGCCTTCCATTCGCGGAGTTTGCTTATAACAATAGTTATCAAGCTAGCTTGGGCAAGGCTCCTTTCGAAGTTCTCTATGGACGAAAATGTCGAACGCCTCTTAACTGGTCAGAAACCGGGGAAAGACAACTCTTTGGCCCGGATATGATTCAGGAAGCAGAAGAGCAGGTTCGCGTTATTCGTGAGAAATTGAAAACAGCCCAATCTCGTCAAAAGAGCCAATATGATCGTAAACATAAGCTCATGACTTTTGAAGTCGGCGAGAAGGCTTACCTTCGGGTTACTCCGTTAAAGGGAACCCATCGTTTCGGTATCAAAGGCAAATTGGCTCCTCGCTACATCGGACCCTTTCGCATTCTTGCCAAACGAGGAGAAGTTGCCTACCAATTGGAACTACCTTCGCATCTTTCCAGAGTTCACGATGTCTTCCACGTTTCTCAACTCAGGCGTTGCTTCGCGGATCCTATCCGTGGAGTGGACCACGAAACGCTTGATCTACAAGATAACCTCTCATATCGGGAATATCCCGTTCGTATCCTTGATCAAGCCGAGCGTACCACTCGACGTCATAATATCAAGTTTCTCAAGGTTCAATGGTCACACCATTCCGAGAAAGAAGCCACTTGGGAAAGGGAGGATCGTCTTTGACTCGAGTACCCCACCTTCTTCCCGGAGGATCCTAAATCTCGGGACGAGATTCTTTTGAGTGGGGGTGAGTTGTCACACCCTAGCTAGTTCAAGCATTAGAGTGTGCATCATGTTTAAATTCCTCTTAAATTTGAAATGGGGATGACAGAACCCCCAGCACCCCCCTGGAACAACTAGGGTTTACTAAACTTTTTCAATGAACCTGAAATGCCCTTCTAAAAAGCCCACCCTTTTTGTTTTGGGTTAAAACCCTTGACAAAAATGGTGCACAGTTTTCTAGGACATCTAAGGTCATTGGATTAATCCTTATAGTATTTGCATTTGGGCATTTAAATGCTATAAAATATTTTAAATGCTCAAATAGTCATAAACTAAAATGTTTGCTGTTGGATATATTCTAAGCAGGGGCCATGATTAATTTTATGATTTATGGTAATGCCCTGGCATTTTTAATAAAGCCGTGAAGTTACAGAAATAATAGAATAAATAAAAAAACAGAAAAGGAGAGAAAGAACAGGGACTTACCTGGCGCAGCCCACCAGCCCACCCGGCTCGGCCCAGTCCACTGGCTCTTGCCAGTCGTCCTCCTCCTCTCGCCAGGAGGACGAGGAGCGCGTGGCCGGCGCCCGCGGCCACACGCCGGCCACCTCCTGCTTCCGCCGACACCCTGGAGGCATCTACGAGTGCCACGCCGACCCCCACGTCTCCCTCTCTTTCTTCCCACTCTCCCTGTGGCCTCTCCCCCTCTCTGGCTCTCTCCCCATCTCCCTACCGAGTGCAGCCGTCGCCGCCGACAAGCTCCACCACCGTCCATTCGTTGCCTCGTCATGCCAGGAAGCTCCGCCATCATCGACTACATCGAGTAGGCCGAGCCCCGAGCGCTCGCTAGCCTCGGAGACGCTGCACCGAGCTCGTCCTCAACTCCAGCCACCGGAGATCCCCTTCATCGTACCCGCCGCATCAGCTCATCCCCGACCTCGCCGACTGCCTCGACGAGACCCCCGTGAGCTCAGCCACCTCCCCACCCTCTCCATTCTCTCTCTCGAGCCCCGTAGCGACCGCACGTAGCTCACCCGCACGCACCGCCGCGGAGCTCGTCGCCGACGAGGCTCCGGCTACCCAATGGCCGCGCCAGCCTGTCCACTAGTCCTACCGCACCCCCAGGAGCCCAACGCACCAAACCACGTGCCTCCTCGTGCCCCCTAGCTACTAGTTCAACCTCACCCGAGCTCCGGCCGCCGCCAAACTCATCACCGGCGACGTTTCCGGCCACCCCAGCTCCACCCACTGCCACCACTCGACGCGGCTTCCTCCCCGCATCACGTAGATAGTCTCCGCCGTCCTTTTGGTCGCCGGAGTGCAAATCCCGTGCTGCTCCGCCGCGTCTGGCCTCGCCGGCGGCTAGACGCCGGCGAGTTGACCCTGTTTGACCCCCGTGTGGGCCCAGGTTGACCCCCCCTGAGTCTATGACAGGTGGGGTTGGCCTACTAATTAGTTTAGGATTAGTTTTAACTAATTTTAATTAGTTTAGTCACTGACATGTGGGCCCAGGCCCCATTGACAGTTAATTAGTGTTAATTTAATTATGTTAATTAGCTGAGTCACTGACAGACAGGGCCCACCAGTCAGGTTTGACCTGGCCGACCCAGTTGACCCGCTGACGTCACACCTATGTCATGCTGACGCATTAATTCAATTACTGGATTTATTCTTTAATAGGAAATTCCAGAAAATAGCCAAAACTTCTCAAAATCATAGAAAATCAACCATAGCTCCAAATGCAAAGATTTATATATGAAAAATGATCAGAAAAATTCAATATATCCATCTGTAATGGTTTCATGCATGACAAAACAAGATAACCTTGTTGTTTAAGCAAAACAAGATACCCTTGATTCAAATGGGTTCATTCCTTTCTATTTTAGCTTGCATTAGGCCAAGACACATTCATTTTGCCATGTCATAGCATGCTTCATATTGTTGCATATTGTCATGTGTTGATTATGTTCGGTGTGTCTTTCATGGTAGGTTCTGCCTCTGAGGATAACCTCGAGTATCCGTCTGAAGGGCAGTACCCTACTACCACTACAACAGGCAAGCAACCCATTGATCATTACGATACAAACCCATGTTCTTGCTTCTGCTCTTGCTTACTGCATTAAGACAACGCGATTCAAACTGCTGTGTGCTATGGTAGTTGAACCCTTATCCTCTGCATGACCTGTCATTGCCACAGTAACTAGATGAAACCCACTAGCATGTGTAGGAGTTGATTGAGCCATGTATGTGATTCCTACCTTGCTATGCCTGCTATGCTTAGAGTTGTGTCAGGTCTGGTTCATCTGGGTGATGGGCTAGAGTGCAATGATTATGTCGGTAATGTGAGGGATGTGTTGAACATGTTTTGGTAAAGGTATCGATGAGAGGCCATGTAGGAGTACATGGTGGGTTGTTTCATTGAGGCCGTCGATAAGAACTGAGATCTGTATGCGTGATTTAAGATTCAGCTACTACCACACATTGGGCCCTGAAATATGACCCCGCTCGACTTACTGACCCCTCTCGCCCTCTGTCCAGGAGTTGCAACTAGTTTCTGGTGTTTGTAGGTTATGTGTTGGCGGCCGTGCGTAGCGCTGACCCTAGGGGTGGGCTATGATGCGGTAGATACACTGTGGCCGGGTATGCCGGCGCCCGTTTGGCGTCTCGGGACCCTGTACACATCGTTTGGGGCCGTTGAGGACACCCCGGCCGGATTTCCTTGCGGATGGAACCTGAATAGGCGATAAACCTGGACTAGAGACTTGTGAGGTTAGTCAGGTCGTGGTCTACACCCACGTCGGTTTTCGCTTGAAGTCTGCCGAGCACATGTCGTGTGCAGACGCTAAGTGGTGGAAACATGTGTGACGAAGTACACCCCTGCAGGGTATAAAACTATTCGAATAGCCGCGTCCGCGGTAAAGGACTACTTGGTTGCCTATACAGTTCATAGACAAGTTAATGGATACTACTAAAAGACTCAAGATAAGTGTGAGTACCGAGGATGGCCCTCTCGTAGGATGACGAGGGAGGATCCCCGGTGGAGTATTGTGTTGGTGAGTAGTGGACTCGTGTGCGAAAACTATTTTTACTAGTGGAGTCTCGTAGGATAGCTTAGCCAAGAGTCAAAGCTGGCTTGCTGCAATAACTCCACCACCTTCTTGAGAATGAGCATGTATAGTAGGTTCTGTTGTAAGACTTGCTGAGTACCTTTGTACTCATGTTTGCTTAATTACTGTTTTCAGACGACAACACCGCCCCCTCCGATGGGTTCTACGTAGACCTTGATGTCGACGAGTGACTAGCCACCCAGGTGGTGATCCTGGCCATGGAGGGCCCTATGTAGATAGACAGGCTTCGGAAGCCTTCTTGCTTTCTAGTGTCTGTACTCAGACTATTTACTTCCGCTTGTGCTTGTATGCTTGTATGACTTGAGTGTCGGGTCATGTGACCCCTACCTGTATGAACATGTTATGTATGGCTCTCTGGAGCCTTTAAATAAAGTACTTGAGTTGTAGAGTTTTGTTGTGATGCCATGTTGTATGTACTCATATCGGGCATATTGTGTGTATGATTGAAATGCTTGGTATGAGTGGGATCCGACAATCTAGTTGTTTATCCTTGGCAGCCATTCTTATGGGGAAATGTAGTCTAGTGTTCCTCGAGCCATAGTAGTCCTCTACAGCCCAGTTCACCGGAGTCCTGCTAGCCCGGCACTACTGTTCAGGACACTTGACTGGCCGGCATGTGTTTCACTTCGTTCCTATGTCTGTCCCTTCAGGGAAATGTCACGCGGTGACATCCGGAGTCCTGCCTAGCCTGCTACAGCCCGGGTTCCCCGGAGTCCTGTTAGCCCAGTGCTACAGCCTGGATTCACTTGCTGATGACCGACATGCTCGATGTGATTCATGTATGCCTGTCTCCATAGGTCTGTGCCGCTTTGGGTTCACGACTAGCCATGTCGGCCCGGGTTCTCTGTCATATGGATGCTAGCGACACTATCATATACGTGTGCCAAAAGGCGCAAACGGTCCCGGGCCATGGTAAGGCGACACTCGTGGGATACCGTGCGTGAGGCCGCAATGGGATATGAGGTGTTACCGGCTAGATCGATGTGACTTGGAATCGGGATAAGGTCGAACCTTCCACCCTTTACCAAGTATATAGGTGCATTAAAGTAAACAAGATATAATAATGATATCCCAACAATATCCATGTTCCAACATGGAACAAACTTCATCTTCACCTGCAACTAGCAACGCTATAAGAGGGGACGAGCAAAGCGGTAACATAGCCAAACAACGGTTTGCTAGGAAAGGTGGGTTAGAGGCTTGACATGGCAATATGGGAGGCATGATATAACAAGTGGTAGGTATCGCGACATAGCAATAGAGAGAGCAAGTAGCAAGCAAAGAGAAGTGATTTCGAGGGTATGGTCATCTTGCCTGAGATCCCGCAAGGAAGAAGAACAAGTCCATGAAGAAGACAAACGGACGTAGTCGAATGGATCCTCACAAACGCGATGTTATCGTAACTAACCCGAAGAAGCAACACCGGAAAGAAGCAAGCAACATAGTAAACAACCATCACATAAACATGGCATGATGCGCAAACAAGTATGATGCATGTCCGGTTTAATGAAGCATGGCATGGCAAAGTGCACAAACAATCCTACAAATTAAGTGGAGCTCAATATGCAACTCCGTTGCATATTGACGGAACACCACATTACTTATTTAGTTCACTCTCGTTTAGGTACCCAACAATATTAAAAGTTGTTAAACATGGCAAGAGATGAAGCATAATAAAACTACCTAACTAGGCAAGTTTAAATAAGGCCGGAAACAACAAACAACAAGTCCGGAAAAATCCTCATGTGCAAAATATGGATTTGGTACTGTTCTGCCCTAAACACAATTTTAGAGTTATTAACCATGCAAAGTAATGCCACCATGTAAAACTATGCAATTTTCTACCCCATTTACATATAAATATTATTAAATTTGGAGTTACGGTTAAATAGTTATGAATTAAAGCATTTTAACATGGCATAGGAGCAAATTTAACCAAAAAGCATTTTAAACATGTCAAACATTCATGAAAGTTGCAAATTATTAATCTACACAAAATTCTAAGCATTTTTCATATATAGATCATTTTAAACCGGTGCACGGTTATTTAGTTATTAAATGCATGAAGCTCAGGGGTTTTTCTGCAAATCTGGCGTTCTCTCGAGAATCCTAAAATCGCAACACGGGAAAAAAGGTCTACAGGCCGAATCTGGAGGGGCTGGGTTTCTCACCGTGGCACTTGGGCCGGCTCGGAGCAGTGATTGGGCCCGGCAACGCAGCTGCCTAGCGGCTGGGAGGCCCACGCGGGCGAAGGGAGCTGGGCCTGTGCGGCTGCGTTCGATGACTCGAACATATGGAGCGTGGACTCAGTCAACGGCGAAGACGGACTTGGCACGGGGGTCGTCCTCCTCGTGAAGCAAAAGCAGGGGAGGCTGGCGAGGTCCTGGACGCAACGCGGGCACTTGACGACGAGGCAGGAGACGCGGGTCAAACGAGGTGGCGCAGGAAGTCGAACAGGGGAGGCTCGGCTGGCCGCGGGAGATGGAGGCACGGCAAGATAGGGAGGTCCGGCTGTGGAGATGCGTAGGTGAAGCGGACGATGCGAAGGTCTCCGGCGGCGTTGAAGCCCCAGGCGGCGGCGCTGAAGATCCGCAGCGGCGGTGCTGGGACTCTGGCGAGGAGGAACCGGGCGGAGGCGGGGGGAGCAGGTGCGCGACATGGAAGAAGACCGTCGCCGTGTCCGCAAGTCAAAGGGAGGCATGGCTCCGGCGGGCTGGGGATGGTGACGAGGTGCAACAGGGCAGCTCCCGTAGCCTCCTCATGTTCGCGGGGTCCTGCAGGAGTTGCGGCTTGCTGCAGGTTCAGTCGCTGGCGACGATGGCGCCATGGAGGGAGGAGCATGCGGGAGCAGCTTGACGATGGCGTGCTCCTCTCCTCTGGATCGAGTGAACCAGGGGCACGGGGATGAGGGGCACGGCCTCGATCCCATCCGGATCGAGCAGAAGGACTGCAGGTTGGAAGCCGAGAGAATCTTTGGATCGCGGGCGCAGGCAGCTGGATCGATGAGGAGTAGTGGAGAGAGCTGGTTGGATCGGTGGGGAAAGAAGGGATTGGGGTGGATCCCGAGAGATTTTGAGTGGGTGGCGGTGGCTGATCCGAGGAGGGGGGGCTGTAGGTGGCGGCGGCTAGAGGGGACAAACCTCCTAGAATTTAGGATTTGGTCTATAAATAGACAAGGAGGTCTATACATAGCAAAAACAGATTATTTTAGGGCGGTTGGGTCCCTCCGATCGTAATCGGACAGTCCGAGAAAAATAGGTTAGGGGGATCCAACGAGAAAACGATGATACTTTATAGATGTTTGGGGATGATCCGGACCCAATGATGACGACTGCCCGGGTCGGGTCCGGGGAAGTTTCGGACACGCATGCGAGGGGAGCCGCGGGCTGACGAGAGAGGTTAGGTTGGGCCTGGCGGTAGGTAGTGGACGGTGTAGACGGTCTAGGGAGGAAAGAGAGGGAAAGCCCGGCAACAGTTTTCGGAGACAGAAAATGTCCGACGATTTGACCGACTATATTGTCGCTATAGTTATCCGTTGGGGCGTCAAACAGACTCTGAATGCGCTGAAACTTGGCAGGCAGCCTACCTACACAATAATAAGACCGCATGCCAACTTTCAACCCATTCCGAGAACATTTTCCGGCCACTTATAAAATAATATTTCAGACGTGCCGCAGGCGCGTGCAAGTGTGGTTGGGATCAAAACGGACAACGGACGGAACTGGGGGAACCCGGACGGATGCAAGTTCTGAAAACATGCAGATGCAATGCGGTTGATGACATGGAAAGATGCAACACGCAAGCAAATGACATGGCAAAGACATCGAATAACTGGAAGACTCCTGGCGTATCGATCTCAGGGCGTCACAGCCCACTCTTCGGCGTCAAGCCTACCTCCACTGCCGTTCCCAACACACGGCGGCCCGCACCTGCCGTCTTCGTTTGCTCGCCAACGACCCTCGATGTAGTAACCCTCGCCTCTCCTGTGGTCTAGCCAGGTTTGCATTAAGAAGCCTGTTAGTTACTGCTCTCCATCGCGATGAGGCATATTTCCTCGCAATCCCTCTTCCAATTTTGTTCCGTATGTTCCCAAATTGGCTATAAAATAACGGAGAGCGTATATATGTTCATTATCTACCTTCCTTACTACATATAAGTTGTATTTGTTCCAATAAGTTACTGCCTATTTACAGATCATGGGCGCCCGAGTCACACAAACTTAACAAATTAGCCGTACATTTTCTAAATTATTGCATGGCATGTTTAGAAAGATTGATACCAAGTTTTTAGTTTTATGCTTATCCTCCTTTCCCAAGTTTCGCATGTGTTCACTGTAGATGCCAAGTAGCAGCGACATCACTCATTCAGGCCATGTATGTTCATCTGATTCGGACAACCCTATGTCTTCAGCAGATTGTGAGGGATCAAGTAGTCTTGAACGGGATAGAGCTACTGCAATTACCCTTCCGGTCAGGACACGGAGGAACGCTCCAAGGAAGCCCACACACTAGCCTAAAGGTGTATATGAAGTAACTGAGATTGATTTAATGTCCTGGGCTCCAACTAAACCAAATAAAGCACGCATGAGGTTCGGGAGTGTGTGTGTGTGGATTTGTTGGCAGGGCAAAGCTCAACATTAATCTACCGGGGATTCAGAAGGAAGACACAGAAACACGGGGAAGGATAGTCTGGGAGATCATGGATCACTTCAACGTTCCAGAGCAGTGGAGAATGCAGGTGGAACACGCTGCACTGAAGAAGGCTAGGGATGCTTGGAGAAACTGGAAGCACGTGTTGTACAAGAAGTACTTGAGTGAAGGCAAGGACCAAATCCCCGCAACCCCCAAATTACAAAGGCAGACTGGGCAGAATTGAAAAGGGTCAGGACAACTCCAGAGTTTGCTGCGAAGAGTTTCAAGCAATTGAAACTTTAGAAGAAGAACATACACCCCACCGTATGGGTGTGGCAGGATACTACAGCATGAAACTGATATGGGAACAAGAGGACAAAGAAGCAGTAGCGGCGAGTGGGAGTCTGGCCTTTAGTGAAATCAAGGGCGAACGCGCCCGAGACTACTTGCGGGCACATGCAAAGAGGCGTGATGATGGAACTTATTACTTTGAAAAAGCACGTGACGCCAAACTGTATGAAGTGATGGTAGAGGCTTCCAAGATCCCTGGAAGGTTCTACATGAACTCAGGGCCATGTGACATTCTGTCCATTGCTCTGGACACAAAAGAGCCTCCTGGTCGTGCAAGGGGTATAGGTGTTAATGTCCCGCACAAGAGGGCTTTCACACTCAGCAAAGAAGAGAGGCTCAACATGAAAAAAGCGAGGAGTGAAATGAAGCAAAATGCATTGTTTGAAAAGTTGAAGAAGGAGATTTATCCGGCTGTTTGAAAGGATGTTGAGGAGTCAATGATGATGATGCAGAAGACTCTAACACTGACAGATAGCCAGCAGATGGGAGGGGAGGCGAGCATGGATGATGCTGCTTATTGTGCGACAACAGTGCACAAGAGTAGCTGTGCATCAGCTGACCCCGGCGACACTGAGACTGCAGCTTCTTGTGATGATGCTATATCTGATCTATCTAGAATGAAAGACAGACTGAAGAGTGTGCTTACACATTATGAAGGTACATTAAAAAGTGCAATAGCCTGGGTTTGTCCACCCTTCTTGGAAGATGGCCTCTTCTTGGATAATGTGCCATTGATGCCGGGCTGTGTGAAGTGCTATGTGACTGAAGTAAAGCCTGGATTCAATGAATTTGCCCTGAAGAAAGCCTGGACCTTCGGAGAAACACTGTTACATCACATCCAGTGGCCACGAAAGGAAATAGAGTTCATCGATGAGATTACTGAAGCCCCGCCAAGAGCAACCACTGTCGCCCTCAACCGGTGATGCTCTCCTTGCCAGAGCAGCTCTCGCGGGCTGATGCATCATCCTGTGATCAGCCAAACCGACTTTGTGGCATATAGGCCATGTCATCCTCCACCGCAAAGTAGTCAGTGGCAAGGCCTACATCTGTTGATGACGCACCACCGGTTCATATGTCGGTCGCTGAAGCAGTGGGGGGAGACCCAGCTGCATCACATGCTCAGCAGACCAACCTGGTGGAATAGACTACTAAGCAGTCTGATGCTTTGGAACCGCCTGCTAAGCAGTTTGTAGGTCCAGAACTGACTGCTCATCAGTCCGTCGGTCCGCAGGTGCGTGATCAGCATACCAATGCATCAGCACTTCCTGCTCAGCAAACCAACGCGTTGGCACGGCCTCCTCAGCACACCGACAAGTTGGCACCACCTACGCAGAAACCCGACATAGCTTCCACGCATGGTCAGCAGTCCGATGCCTCTACTCCTACAGCCCAGCAGTCCATCACTGTAGCACCGCCAGCTCAGCGGTCCGGCATACATAAACAATCTGCTAAGAAGTCCGCCCAAGCTTCACCGTCTGCTCGACAGTCTACCATGCAGGCAACCAGACGTTCTGCCAGAAATGCTTCAAGTACCAAGAACGAAGTGGCCAAAAAGGCTACACCCATGACCATGAGGAAGCGCAGCGGGAAAGTGAAGAGGAAAGAGAACGATTGCCTCTTACTTAAAGCACTCATTGCCCAGAACCAAATTAACAGTAGCTTGTTCGAATCGGGGAGTAATATTATTTCTGACGCCATGGATGATGAAGAAGTAGAATTGTTGCTTGCTAAAAGAAAAGCAGACGTACTTGAAGTATGCAATTACGTCCATGGCCAGCCATTTCTTGTTGGCGAATACTTTGATGACTGCAGCTCCAGTTGCCGCAAGTTACATGAATATTGCATGCATCAAATGTCAGAAGGTCATCACCACTTGCTAGTCCACTACAACAGAGATCATTTCCGACACAATGCTGGTTTCATCATTGTGAGTTTCGAGGACTTACATCTCTTCTTCAACTTCAACGTGCTCGATGCCACTCTTGTTAGATGCATGATTTTGTAAGTACTTAACAAACTCTGATCAACTTCTCCATACAAGGCTTTAAATGATAAATAGCTAACTGCATTTTATTCCTCTCAGGGGATTGAACGCGCAGAGAAGACAAAGTGAGAGTGTGTATTTCATAGATCCTGCGTTAGCAAATGGCAGATCATTACATGAAAAGGACCGATGGGACTGAGTCATTAACACGGTCGTCCGTATCTTCGAAAACACGTGAAGGGTAAGTCAAGTAAATAACCACGCATACACTGATTGTCTTCTAGATTTCGACATCATTCGTAAGTTCATGGCTTTCTTAATATGTAGCAATCAATGGATATTGGTATTCATTGTTCCAAAGAAGAACACAGTTTACTACATCGATTCTCTCAAAGAGTCAACAAACGCTCAGGATCTGACGCATCTTCAGCAATTCCTGGATAGATATTGAATTCTATGATGTTAAAATTAATTTGCATCCATATCTGGTTCAATAATTGATGTTGCAAAAATTCATCATCATTTGCAGTGTGCTCGCATTGTGGGAAACTAAACAAGGAACCTGTTCAAGAGGAAACTACCTCTGCAGCATGAGATCGTTTCTCCAGTAACACACCGAAATACATTATTTTCAGAAAATTTATCCAACAGTCTGCAAATACCTTTCCTTACGCTAGTAAAATGTTCAAGATTCTAAATAAACCACTTTCTATTTTGTCCAAAGAAAAAATAATACATCTAACACCGGTTAGGTTGTTCCTAACAAGACAAATACATGACTAATTCTGTACAAAAAATTTCAGTGTCCTCAGCAAGAAGCAGGGACCAACCTTTGTGGATACTATGTTTGCAGACACATGATATCCATCGGCAAATCTGCTGATAGTTGTGACGATCCTCGCGAATTAGTACCAGTAAGTCTATCCTAATTAATATCTTCTACTCCACTCATATGGCACATTATGATCTTAAAAATACTGCAGCTCATCTTAAAACCGAGGACCCCTGAACCGCTCCCGGCTAGTAAATTGCTGATGGTTCGGAGATTTATCAGCGACTTCTTCCTGGATCACTACATCAATCCCACTGGTGATAATAAAGATTTCAGCATGTCTTCTCCTGAAACATTGAGTAAGAGTTAGGCGCTAAACATATAACACATGGATCCATTGTTTTTCATCTGATGAGGTTTTCGTATTTCGTACACTATGATTAATTATGTAATGCATATATGTGTGGACAAATCATTGGAATTTAGCTACCATATGTTCAATTGCAATTGTTGCGAAATCTGATGAATGTTCTTCCTATGGACACTATTTGTTCAACTGAATATTGTGGCGAATTTGCTTTTTGCGTGCCGATTCAAAATGGGATATTTATGTTTATTTGTTAAATTGAATATTGTGGCAAATTTGCTTTTTGCGTGCCGATTCAAAATGGATATTTTTGTTTTAACCTGGCAATTGCTCCGCACACGGTTCAACTAAATGAGTGTGTGCGATCCATGTTGGAAAGCATACGTCAATCGTATTGGAACCGTCGGTGATACATAGCAGATCGCAAATGATTCGCAGCGCTACTACGTGTGCATAGGTTCTCTAGAACCATTTGTGATATCACATTATCGCACACGAGAACTGGGAGTAAACCGTGCCCAATGCAAAATACAATCCCAGTCATATTTTTTTAGGAAACGTGTGGGATCCCAAACGAAAAGCACACGTCACTCTTGCGGCAACCGTTGAAGATACCTAACAAATCGCAAATGGTCTGCAGCACTTGTATGTGTGCGAAGGGGCTCCTGAACCGTTTGTGATAGAACATTATCGCATACGGTAATGGTTGGAAAACGTGTGCGATGGAGTCTAGCATGGCAGACGGGTTACGCAGAAAACTCGTGTGCGATAGGGCACAAATCACACACAGTTCATATGTTGGCCCGTGTGCCTTACATACTGTTTCCCAAACGGTGCGTTACGACAGACCGTATGGTTTCACTGCGTCATTACAAATGCTTCATCACCGATACCACACGTGCGAAAGAATTTAATGTGTGCTGCATCACACACGATTACATTTTGGAAGGCCTCTGGATCACTGTTCCATATCCCCGACGGTTTCTGGGTCATGTGGGAAGGAAACCCTATCGCACACACTCACTTGGCGATGGTTCCGAAGGCCGTCGCGGAAAGGGGTAAAAACCGTTTGTTTAGGACCGACGCGCACCAGTGTCAGGTGAACCCTGACACCTTATTAATTGATCCCTTTTGACTATGAACACTTGTATCGAATACTTTCTGTTCATATAAAGTACACTTCAAATTCAAATACCTTCTAAACTATTTTGAATTCAAATTCAATTCAAACTTCATTCCATTATAACTTGGATTGTAGTGCTCTTATTCCATTCATTCTTTTTGAAAATGAACCCTTATGTCATATGTGATCTGTTAAATACCACGTGTGTTTTCTCCATATACTTCTGGCTCCATTCCTTAGTATGTCAAATATAAGCTTGCATACCAATATTTCTATGTCTATTAACTCTCTGGAGCTAATTCCTATGTCGTCCACCTTATGGCACCATGCATACCTATATTATATATTAAGCCTATATGTATTATTCTTGTCCAACCTTGCCATATTTGTTTTGTTGCTCTTTTGGTTCTTCTGAATGGCATGGTTATTGATTTGGTTTCCTTTATTTGCGATGGATTACTCGGAGCGTGACGAGTAGTATTATCAGGATTGTGAGTGCGACGATCTTCATCAAACTTACTAGGCAAGTTACACCTTGATCATCCTTCAACCTATTATTTTTATATGCATGTAGTTATATATATATATCACATCACTATATTATGCATGTGTAGGAATATGCTATTGCTATTAAGTGTAGCTAGTATGGCCTTATTGTAGAACGTGGTAGTGTATTCTTGCTATGCTATGTAGACGGGGATTGGTTCGTGTATTTATCGAGATTATGTGAGGACTATATATAATATAACTTGAGTAAAAACATCATATATAATTCACCTCTAGACGGATAGGGTTGCATCATGGTTTCTTGTTCCTTTTCTAAGGGCATGGACCATGGCTAAGTGTGCCCGAATGGTATTGCTGGGTGGTTTCAAGAACATCGTGGTTTATACCCTTTGAATGTAAGTGGGTGACGTCCAGGCTCAAAAAGATCAGACAGACTTAGTGACTAGTAGTTTCCATGTGCAGCCACTGGCTAATATGGCCTCTGGCTTAGTTGATCAGTTGTGGAGACCATACCCGGATGTGCCAGCAGATATAGTTATGATAGTTGGAATGGGCCTCCTGTGGGACTAGGCGACTGCTTCTGAAAGACTTTGTCTCAATCTTTGGGTTGAGACCAGTGGGTAAAGTGTACATACCTCTGCAGAGTGTATAAACTAATCATGATTAGCCATGTCCCCAGTTATGGACAAATTTGAGCCACTATGCCATTTCAGTTGTTGGATGATCTTGACAGACGATACTTTAATAAAATTTGAGTGGGAAACTTAATAATGGGTATAGGTTGGAACTGGATTGCCCAATTCAACCATGTATATTTAATTGTAGCAAGACAAATTCAAAATTTAACTATTATATTATGTAGTTATCAAGGAAAAAATAGCTTTATGCAAAACATCCACTACATTATCCTCTTGATATACCTTGCATGTAGATGTAGGTCTGTTATATCATTCCTTGTGTGACTTGCCAATACATTCAAAGTATTGACCATTCGTGGCTGCGACGTGTCATTTTGCGGATTTTATAAGATGAGTGAGTGATATGATGTAGGGTTACGATGTGTATACTCGACATTTGCGTGTGGTGTTGATGGACTTCATGAAGATTTTATTTGCTTTTCTGCTAAATTTTGTTGTATGCTAGCTTGAGCTATGCAGGTATGTATTATATTAAATTCTGGATCTACGATGTAATTAATATTACGACATGTGCTTTTATCTTGATATTTCATCTTGTACTGTGTGTGCTAGCTATTGATCCAGGGACTTGCACAGTGAGCACAAAGACATCTAATCTTATCAGGTTTGGGTCATTACAGATGGTATCAGAGCCCATGTTGACTGTAGGTCATAACCCTGAGAATGGACTAGGAAAAACCATAGGAACAATTTTTTATCACTTCTTGATCTCTTACTATCATACTCGTATTTCTCATATACCATTCATATTATAAACTTCTCATCTTGTCTTAAAGTAGCTGGCCATCCTATAGTAACCCCATTCGCCCCTGTCACTGAAGATGTAATGTTTGGGAAGCAATGCTACAATGAGGAGTGAAGGAATTCCAGAAGGAATTATTTTTGTGCGACTCAAGAAAGACTAACTTTTAGATTGCTAGGTGATCTTCATGGTTAATTTAGATGAGAAGGGCAAATGTTAGATTCAGACCACCACTACTGATCCAAGTTTGGTAAATGATTCACACGTAGTATGATGAGATCATATCTTTTGTGGATATGACCTTACCTGTAGGATTTGCTTGTGTGGTGTGACTTTTGTGTTCTTTATTGATTGATGTTGTGTGATGTGCTCTACTATTTGTTTTGCGAATAGAATAAGTTACGATGTTTAGACCCCTATCTATTAGTATGCTTCAAGATTCAAGAATAGCAAGCTACGAGAAGACTTGGTATTATGAAGATTTCTTCTTTGATGCAAGACAGAAGCTACCTACATTGAAGACCTTGAAGATACAAGATTTCCATATACGTATATCGTTACACACGTCTTGTGAGCTGTCAGTGTGTTTTTTTACTGACATCGCACGTCAAAATTTATTTTTGAAACTAGTATGATGCTTGTATGGGTATGCGTATCTATGTCTCTCTCTCTCTCTCTCTCTCTCTCTCTCTCTATATATATATATATATATATATATATATATATATATATATATAGTCTAACTCTCCCTAAACTCAATACCTACACCGAAGGAGTTACTACATTGCTTGCAAATCCCGAGAATGGAGTGAAGATGGATGCAACCTAGGGGTGAGTTCAAGCTAAACCACAAGCCCAGGATACGCCAAGAAGCAAGCACAATCTTGATGAAGGAAGAAACCTGGAGGAAGCTACGGTGCATTAGTAGACATTTTATGGTAGTTGACGCAACCTTGAGAGTTCAAAGGAATGATAGATTGTTTTGTTTGGCATGTAGAACCAATGGATTATCCGAACCCAGTTCGTGAGTGAGAGAAGTTTCTGCAATGCTTGTGAGGATGTCCGAGTGTTAGAATGCGAGATTTCCTGAACCATATAAAAGGTAATGATTTGGGTGCAGAATGGATTGATCACCATGCCGACTTACTCTTATTATTCACTCTTGCTATGTGGGATGGTTAATCTAGAGTGATTTACCTATTTAGAGAGACGACGTTGTTAATCCTGAACCATAAAATGGTATGATGTTTCACCCCTTGTAGATGCACCTGTTGCCAATAGTAGGTTGTACGGTGAGAATAAACAAAGACTCTTTTTCGCTGGAGCCATTCTTGATGATCACCATGAGAGTATCGATATTTGTTTAGTATCGGCACAAGACCTGTGAGCCATGAAGTTACAATATATGGAAGACCACTCTTTTGATAAGGGATTTAGAATTTCAAAGGAGTGATAGACATATGTGTGAAGGATTTCATCGAAGGAGCAACATTCTTGAAGACCGGTGACTCTCATTCTAAGGGTGGTAGCACCCGAAACTCTCGGATTGGCAACGGATATACAAGGAGGACCCTGACCCTAGCCTTTTCTTTCTAGCCTCATCAAATCTTAAGGACGAGATTCATTTTAAGGGTGGTAGAATTGTAACATCCCAAAATTCTAAATTTTGGAAAGTTAATTATTTAAATAAGATTTATTTAAAACTTGCTTCTGTTGATTAATGTTAGCTAAATTTGACTAGGATTTGAAACTTTTGGACCTTTCTGAATAATAGATGAGAGGGAATAAAAGGACTTTCCCAATTTTCCATTGGCGTCTTATTTTGGATTTAGTGAATATTCAAAATATTTCCAATCATTAGAGAGGATGACGTGACTTCCTAAAAGAATAATATTGGTGAATAATTTAATATTCTCCCATTTGGATTTTGAATATTTAAAATAATTCTAACTTAGAAATTTATATATTGCGAGAGAAGGTAATATGACTGCTTCAATATTAATGAGTTGGATATGTGTTAAATGTTATTTGAATTTTCTCAGGAGTTCAAAAATATTTCGTGGGACATTTTATAAGTGTCAAATTAAAGTTTGTGAAACTATTATATGTATTTTATATAAGTATTTTGAACTGGAAAATGTTCACTATGTTGTATGTAACTATATTTGTTTTTGTGGATGTTCTGATATTTTTTTAGAAAATGATTTGGATCGTTTTTGGAGCCAAAATCATTTGTGTAAAAAATGGATTAAAACCTAAACTTATCAATCCAAGCGCGGCCCAGTCTTTATTCCCCGCTCACGCGTGCCAGCCTCAGCAGCACGCCCAGCAGGCCGAGGCCACCAGGGCCAGCGCAGTACCACCTGCCAGCCTCTCCCCTCATTTCCACTTCCACTGACGCGCGGGACCCGCCCAACCTTCTTCTTCCCCTTGACGAACTCCCGAACGCGCACGCCTACGCACCGAATCGATCTCGCCGTGCGCCGACACCACCTCCAACAATCTCTTCGAGCCTCGCGCACCCGAGCGACCCTCCCTCAAACCCCTCGTCGGATTCCCGAAACTTCTGCTCGTGTTCTCCCGCGGAATCGATCGCACAGTCCATGCCAAGATCCACCGCAGAGCCAAACTCTGGCGAGCGAATCAGCCATCTCCGGTGATCCCCTCGACTTTCTGAGATTTTCTTCTTCATATACGCGTTGTTGCCCCACTCCTTGATCCTTTTGTTTTCCCCTGGAAGCGCCGAACGAGCTCTAGAAGAAGCCCCGAAGGCCACTGGCGCCAATCGCCGCCCCCTGTTCATCCGCTACCGCCGTCGATTTAGGACGCACCGGGGAACTTCGACGACTCCCCTGATTCCGACGTGCCACGCCTAACCTCTCCGTGCACTTCCCGAAGTCAGAGAACCACCGGAGGAGCGCCGCCGCCTACGCCCGAAGCCGCCGCCGTTTTCCCCCTGCTGATCACGGGCGCACAGGAAGCCCCTTGCAGCCAATCCTAGCACGACACGTCGCCACATGCTACAGTAGCCTCAATTCAAAATTATGTTTTTGGATAGATTTTCACCAAAAAAAAATTCGTTTAGCTATATCTCGTGCTCTGTATTTCCAAATTGAGCAACTCTTTCTCCTACATGTTGACCAAATCAAATTCAAATTTGAATCTTCATTTGATCATATCAGGTGAACCCTGACACCTTATTAATTGATTTCTTTGCCTATGAACACTTGTATCGAATATTTTCTGTTCATATCAAGTACACTTCAAATTCAAATACCTTCTAAACTGTATTGAATTCAAATTCAATTCAAACTTCATTCCATTATAACTTGGATTGTAGTGCTCTTATTCAATTCATTCTTTTTGCAGATGAACCCTTATGTCATATGTGATATGTTAAATACCACGTGTGTTTCTCCATATACTTTTGGATCCATTCCATAGTATGTCAAATATAAGCTTGCATACCAATATTTCTATGTCTATTAACTCTCTGGAGCTAATTCCTTTGCCGTCCACCTTATAGCACCATGCATACCTATATTATATATTAAGCATATATTATTATTCTTGTTCAACCTTGCCATATTTGTTTTGTTGTTCTTTTGGTTCTTCTGAATGGCATGGTTATTGATTTGGTTTCTTTTATTTACGGTAGATTACTCGGAGCGTGATGAGTAGCATTTATAGGATTGTGAGTGCCATGATCTTCATCAAACCTACCAGGCAAGTTACACCTTGATCATCCTTCAGCCTATTATTTTTCTATGCATGTAGTTATATATATATATATATATATATATATATAAAACTAGTATGGCCTTATTGTAGAATGTGGTAGTGTATTCTTGCTATGCTATGTAGACGGGGATTGGTTCGTGTATTCATCGAGATTATGTGTGGACTATATATAATATAACTTGAGTAAAAACATCATATATAATTCACCTCTGGACGGAAAGGGTTGCATCATGGTTTCTTGGTCCTTTTCTAAGGGCATGGACCATGGCTAAGTGCGCCCGAATGGTATTGCTGGGTGGTTTCAAGAACATCACGCTTTATTCCCTCTAAATGTAAGTGGGTGCCATCTAGGCTCAAAAAGATCAGACAGACTTAGTGACTAGTAGCTTCCATGTGCAGCCACTGGCTAATATGGGCTCTGGCTTAGTTGATCAGTTGTGGAGGCATTACCCGGATGTGCCAGCAGATGTAGTTATGATAGTTGCGATGGGCCTCCTGTGGGACTAGGCGACTGCTTCTGAAAGACTTTGGCTCAATCTTGGGGTTGAGTCTAGTGGGTAAAGTGTACATACCTCTGCAGAGTGTATAAACTAATCATGATTAGCTGTGTCCCCGCTTATGAACAAATTTGAGCCACTATGCCCTTACAGTTGTTGGATGATCTTGACATACGACACTTTAATAAAATTTGAGTGGGAAACTTAATAATGGGTATAGGTTGGAATTGGATTGCCCAATTTCAACCATGTATATTTAATTGTAGCAACTCAAATTTAAAATTTGACTATTATATTATGTAGTTATCGGGGAAAAATTAGCTTTGTGCAAAACATCGACTACATTATCCTCTTGATATACCTTGCATGTGGATGTAGGTCTGTTATATCATTCCTTGTGCGACTTGCTCATACTTTCAAAGTATTGACCATTCGTGGCTGCAACGTGTCATGTTGTAGATTTTATACGACGAGTGAGTGATACGATGTATGGCTACGATGTCTATACTCGACATTTTCCTGTGGTGTTGATGGACTTCATGAAGATTTTATTTGCTTTTCTGCTAAATTTTGTTGTATGCTAGCTTGAGCTATGTAGGTATGTATTATATTAAATTCTGAATCTACAAGGTTCGAGTCGTTACAATACTGTACATGCATCCAAGCACGGGAGAAAGAGGAGATACGTTGCATTTTTCTATTCCTTCAATCAATCAATTAGGGAACTTCGGTTCCATCTTTTTGGCTTTCGCAGCACCGTCCACAATGGTTCCCACCGATGCCAAAAGCTATTTTCATTTGGCTACTACTTGGTTTTGCTCCTGTGTGCTATCTATACAAATCTCAATTATATTGATCTAAAAAATTATAGTATCAAGATTAGTAAAAAGGAGGTGATTTTGTCGCGTGGATGACCGGGGGGGGGGGTTCTGTTGGGTTCTACGGTAGGGTGCGTCGACTGCAAATTAAAATTTTTCTAGGCACAAAACAAGCAAGAACATGCTATGGGAGATGGATCACAAATCGTTACCACTAGACGCACATTGCCGTGCAGCGGAAGAAGAGTTGGGGCAGCGCGTCTGCGTGGATTGTCTCCTCCTCGTCCGATCTCCCTCGAACAGCCGGTCGTCGGTTCCCACGTACAGGTTCGCTGGAGCGGCGCAAGTGCGCCGCCTCTAACAGTATCCAGGCGTGCAGGAGGAACACCATGCGACAGACTACTAGGTCTGATCACACAGTCAGCGATGAGTGGTGGTGGCTATTCGCAATACATGCAAACCCTAGTGAGAGCGCCGAAGCAATCAATCGCATGAGTCTGCCGCACCCCCGCTTTATATAGGCGTCCGTCGTGGGCTCAACACTTGGGCCTCGCACGAACCCTAAAGCCCAAAATCTGTTCGGCCTGGATCCAAGTCCGAGTAGGATCACTTCTGACTCGTGGAGTCGAACCGGGCCTCACAAGTTCCTTCCCTTAAGCGCGCGACCCCTTAGGTTCTCGTTCACTTGGTCGCGAGTCATAACACATCCGACTTGGCTGGTCGGTAGCGGCCTCTAGCAAAGCGTGCTGACTCCAAGTGTCCGATGAAGCTGGTTAGGCGAACCCGTACATCACACATCTGTTACCTTTGCAACACGATATATATTGTCGGGCTCAAGGCGAGTCTATCATCCTTGTGCTAGCCCGATCTCTTTCTCGTTCCAGTGATGTTGACCACAAACCGGATTATCTCATAATCCTAATCGCATGGCCATGCTTATCTTGGTCGGATCACATGAGGGGCCCAGAGTATATCTCTCCTGATCGGAGGGGCAAATCCCATCTTGCTCAACCATGTCTCGCAACATGGGTCTGGACAAGCCCGAAAGCTACCTTTGTAACTACCCAGTCACATTGTAGCGTATGGTTGGCCCAAGGCAAGTAAGTCACCATCCCGAGTACATGCGCCAGCTCAGGTCTTAGGACATAGAACATATGTTGTACTAGAGACTCACAAATGACATATCGATGCATCTCATAGTTGGGTCTGTCCAACTCGGAACTTATCTCCACTCGGATCCGAGTACGTCGATCCGACCAGATCGTTCCGAGTCCATATTATTCGGTTAGCATCCAATGCTCCATGGCTAGTGAGACCAAGCCATTGATAGTGTCATATGCTAGTCTTGTCGGCTGCGCGTCCACACAGCCCTTTCGACTAGGGACCTTTTAGGGCGTTCCTCATACAATGCATAGTCCCACAAAAAAGTCACGTACTTGCTGATACACATCATTGATAATGTCCAAGGACTATCTTTATTCATAAACACATAGGAAATATCATCATACATGATTGCCTCTAGGGCATATCTCCAACAGTCTCCCACGTGCACTAGAGTCAATCAAATAGACATCGAATGCCCATAGCTCTAATGTGCCCCTCATGCTTGGATTGTGGAAGTGGCTTAGTCAACAAATCTGCAATATTTGCATCCGTGTGAATTTTCAATAACTCAACATCACCATTCTTTCCGATCTTCCATATCGGGTCATATTTCCGATCTATGTGTCTGGTCTTGTGGTGATCGCTCGGCTCCTTGGCTTGGCGATGGCACCAGAATTATCACAATAAAGGTCCAACGTTTTTACCGAGCCTGGGGAAATACCAAGATCATCCAGAAAGTTCCGGATCCAAACACCTTCCTTTGCAGCTTCACAAGCCGCAATGTATTCGGCTTCTGTGGTAGAATCGGCCACCGTATCTTGCTTGGAACTCATCCAGCTCACTGCTCCTCCGTTCATGACATACACGAATCCGTACTGTGATCGACAATCATCTCTGTCGGTTTGGAAACTAGCATCGGCGTAACCCCTTACGACAAGCTCTTCCTCACCTCCATAAACTAGGAACATCTCTTTAGTCCTTTTCAGGTACTTCAAAATAGTCTTTACCGCTGCCCAGTGACTATCACATGGGTTGGCCTGGTATCTACTTGTTAGGCTTATTGCAAAAGCAACATCAGGCCATGTACATATCATGGCATACATGATGGAGCCAATTGCCGAGGCATACGGAATCCGACTCATCCTGCTTTGCTCATCAGATGTCGAAGGACTCTCAGTCTCGCTTAGCCTTATACCATGTGAGACAGGCAAGAACCCTTTCATGGCCTCACTCATGTTGAACCACGTCAACACTTTATCTATGTACGTGCTCTGGCTTAAGCCGAGCAGCCTCCTCGATCTATCTCTATAGATCTTGATGCCTAAAATGTAAACTTCCTCATGAAGGTCCTTCATTGAAAACTTTCCATTCAATGATTCCTTGACCGAGTTCAGCATCGAAACATCATTTCTGATTAGTAGTATGTCATCCACATACAAGATCAAAAACACAATAGAGCTCCCACTTAACTACTTGTATAAACAAGTGTCCTCATCGCTTTTGATGAAACCGAGACCAGTGACGACCTCATCAAAATGAATGTTCCAACTCCGAGATGCTTGCCTCAACCCATAAATGGATCTCTTGAGCTTTCATACCTTACTAGTGCTAGATCGACAAAACCCTCATGATGTATCATATACACGTCCTCGGTTAAATTTCCATGAAGGAAAGACGTTTTGACATCCATCTGCCATATCTCGTAATCGAAATATGCAGCTATAGCTAGTACGATCCTCACCGACTTCAGCTTCGCTACCCGCGAGTAAGTCTCATCATAGTCAATTCCTTGAACTTGTCCATAACCTTTAGCGACAAGCCGAGCTTTGTGGATCTGAACATTTCCATCCACATTGGTTTCTTCTTAAAGACCCACTTGCAGCCAATGGCCTTTACGCCAGGCGGCGGATCAACCAAGTCTCGGACTTGATTTTCATCCATGGACTTTAACTCGGATCTCATGGCCTCTAGCCATGCCTCAGAATTTGGGCTCACCATCGCTTCCGCATACGTGGTCGGCTCATCGCTTTCTAGCAACAATACATCACACACTCTGCACAATCTTTCCGACCTCCGTGGTTCCGGTGCCGCTTCCACTACGGGTTCCTTGACTGACTCCGGTATGATCTCATCACTCGCCGAGCCGTCCCTGAGTGGTACTCGAATTTCTTCGAGTCGGACCATCCTCCCACTAGCCTCCCGGCTGAGAAACTCTTTCTCAAGGAAAACCCCGTTCCGAGCAACAAACACTTTGTTCTCTTCCCGGTTGTAGAAGCTATATCCTAAGGTTTCCCTCGGATATCCCACGAATATGCATTTATCCAACTTGGGTGTAAGCTTGTCTGACGTAAGTCGCTTGAAAAATTCTTCACAACCCCAAATCTTTAGAAAAGACAAACTGGGACTCTTCCCGGTCCACATCTCATGTGGTGTCTTATATGGATTTTGATGGTACCCTGTTAAGCGTGAAAGCTGTAGTTTCTAGAGCGTATCGCCAGAATCACAAGGGTAAATCCAATTTGCTCATCATTGACCGGACCATGTCCAACAAGGTCCTATTCCTGCGTTCCGACACGCCGTTTCTCTTTGGCGTACCCGGGGGTGTGAGCTAAGGTACTATACCTCAGCTTTTCAGATGATCATCAAACTCCTGGCTCATGTACTCACCTCCACGATTTGATCATAGAAGTTTTATAGTCTTGCCGAGCTGATTCTCAACCTCATTTTGAAACTCTTTGAACTTTTCAAAAGTTTCTGACTTGTGCCTCGTCAAATAGATATATCCATATCTACTCAAGTCGTTGGTAAAAGTCACGAGTACTGATAGCCACCTCTAGCAGTTGTGCTCATTGGACCACACACATCACTATGTATAAGTTCCAATAGCTCAGACGCCCTCTCGCTACTCTTTGTGAAAGGAGACTTAGTCATCTTGCCAAGCAAGCTTGATTCGCATGTCTCGAACAACTCAAAGTCGGATGAAGTTAGGAGCCCATCATCATGGATCTTCTTCATGCGTTTCAGACTAATGTGTCCAAGGTGGCAATGCCAGAAGTATGTCGGATTTATCTCATTAGGCTTATGCATCTTGACATTCACGTTATAGACCGGTTCATGTTCTAGATTCAACATAAATAGCCCATCAACATTGGGTGCATAGCCGTGGAACATACCATTCAAATAAAACGAACAACCATTGTCCTTTAAATTGAATTTATAACCCTGACTCATCAAGCATGAGGCACAAATAATATTCTGACTAAGTGCAGGAATGTAATAAAAATTATTCAATTCCAAAATAAATCAAGAAGGAAGCTGGAGCTGCATCGTGCCGACCTCCAATGCAAAAACTCTTGATTTGTTGCCAACCCTGATGTCAATCTCCCCTTGTGCCACACACACAGTTCTTACCAGCCCCTGCATCGAGTTGCAAATATGAACAACCGATCCAGTATCAAATACCCAAGAGCTACTTCGTATGTCAGCAAGGTAAATGTCTATAACATATGCAACAAGTGTACCTTTGCCCGAAGAAGCATTTCCGGCCTTCTTGCCATGCTCTACAAGCCACTTGCTACAGTTCCTCTTCCAGTGACCGGTCTCCATGCAATGATAGCAAATGGTCTTCGAGTCCGGTCCAGACTTCGATGCAGCGATGGAGGTTACCGTCTTCGTGCCCTTTGCCTTAGCCTTTTTCTTGGACCAACTCTTCTTGAACTTAGCCGATTTCTGCACCATCAGCACTTGATGCGTGCCTTTCTTAATATCCTGCTCTGCCACTTTGAGCATCCCATGCAATTCAGTGAGCTTCTTATCCATGCCATTCATATGATAGTTCGAGATGAACGTTCCATAGCTGGACGGAAGAGAACCCAGAACTACATCAATAGCCTGCTCATCCAAGAGCGGGAAGCCCAACCGATCCAAAGCATGCACATATCCGATCATCTTAATCACATGTGGGCTCAGTGGGTCACCTTCCTTCAGCTTGCAATCCATCAAGGATCACCATACATTGAACCTTTCGGTCCTAGCCTGTGTCTAAAACACGCTCTTGAGATTCTCGATCATATCGTAAGCCTCAACATTTTTGAAACGTTGTTGCAAATTGGGGTCCATACAAGCCAGCATCAGACATCTGATCTCCGGTGATTCATCAACGAGTTTCTGGTAGGCATTCTTAGTTGTGGCATTAGCATTATCGGCAGGTTCCTCTGGAAGTGGATCCTCTAGAACATGTTCCTTTTTATCGTGCTTGAGAACAATTCTCACATTTCTATACCAGGTGGTAAAGTTTGTTCCATTCAGTTTATCCTTTTCCAGAATTGATTTCAATGCAAAGTTGGGTTGGGCAGGTGGTGCCATTGATATACAATAGAAAATATGCAATCACTAAGCAATGTGTTTATGTAGAATAATTCAAGCCTTAAATATAAATACTCCCACTAAATTCGGCATCCCTCCGCAAACTCTAAGTGAATCAGGATTCGACTAGCACATGCGACTAGTGAGCTTTAGCATCACTGATAGACAACATGCCTATCCGGTAAGCAACTCCTTGCTAATCATATCTCCATATGACTCCTGTCAGTCGGGAAGGTATCTCATACCCCGACCCCGACCTTCCTTGCCACAAGGCCCAAAACCGTTTTAATAGCCTTGTCAAGTTAACGTGATGCAGTGCCTGTCCGTGTCCAACACGAACCCTTCAGTTCAAGGACACCTAGCACCCTCCAATTTTATGATCCCACTACTAGACGTACTTGAAATGCGAAGGTGCAACATTGGGAATGGCAAATTGCTTCATATTAACAAGGGATCTTTCTACCATTCTAACATGCATAGAAAACAAGAAGCATAACAATCACAAATAAACATATATTGAGAAATAGTATGGCTCCTTCAGGGACGTTCTTCCAAGTCGGTTCCTACTCCGATGACCATCTAGGAACTCCATCTTGTTTGTCACACCAGGACGCCAACCCACCAACCTAATCTCTATTATACAACTACTACAAATAGTAGCGAATTTTACATAGAGTCACAAGTCGACACGCAGGTCGTTATATAATATAATGACAGCACTTTGGCTCCGGCCGGCTGACAAACATGATACGCATGCCATGTATAATTTACACACATACGTCACATACACATGAGCCATACTATTCACATCAAACCTGCAAAACAAAGTTACACATAGAATCGCATTCTACCGGTTTGATTGATCATGTACGAAATACAAGGTGCTACGCACACGGCGGTCCCGACTCCAATCACGCCGAATTTTCTGATCTGGTCGATCTTATCGATCATCGTTAGTCCGATTTGGATTTACGTTTCATTGTTAACCCCGATGGCGGATACCGACCAGTAGGGGTAGGTTGTGTCACGACCTCATCGACTCCGCTCATCAGAAAACATAGCCACATTGATCCTCATGTGCAGAGTGCAGTTGATCTCATCAACCGTGCACACGGCCGATCTCATCAACGTTAACAGACCTCATCTGTCGCGTCCACATATCTAATATGCATACAATCTGAATCCAAATCCTATAGCAGAGGCTCTGATACCACTGTTGGGTTCTACAGTAGGGTGCGTTGACTGCAAATTAAAATTTTCCTATGCGCAGAACAACCAAGAAAATGCTACGGGAGATGGATTATAGATCGTTACCACTAGACGCACAACGCCATGTAGCAGAAGAAGAGTTGGGGTAGCGCATCCACGTGGATCGTATCCTCCTCGTTCGATCTCCCTCGAACAGCCGGTCATCGGTTCCCACATACAGGTTCACCGGAGCAGCGCAAGTGCATCGCCTCTAACGTATCTGCGCATGGAGGAGGAACACCATGCGACGGACTGCTAGGTCCGATCACACAGTCGGCAATGAGTGGAGGTGGCTATTCGCAACACATGCAAACCCTAGTGACAGCACCGAAGCGACCAGTCGCAGGAGTGTGCTGCACCCCCACTTTATATAGGCGTTCGTCGCGGGCTCAACACTTGGGCCTCGCATGGACCCTAAAGCCCAAAATCTATTTGGCCTAGATCCGAGTCCGAGTAGGATCACTTCTGACTCATGGAGTCAGACCGGGCCTCATTGGTTCCTTCCCTTAAGCGCGCGACCCCTTAGGTTTCCGTTCACTTGGTCGCGAGTCATATCACATTCGACTCGGCTGGTCGGTAGCGGCCTCTAGCAAAGCATGCCAACTCCAAGTGTCCGATGATGCTGGTTAGGCGAACCCATACATCACACATCTGTTCCCTTTGCCACACGATATATATTGTCGGGCTCAAGGCGAGTTTGTCATCCTTGTGCTAGCCCGACCTCTTTCTCATTCCAGTGATGTCGACCACAAACCGGATAATCTCATAATCCTAATCGCATGGCCATGCTTATCTTGGTCGGATCACACAAGGGGCCCAGAGTACATCTCTCCTGATCGGAGGGGCAAATCCCATCTTGCTCGACCATGTCTCCCAGCATGGGTCTGGACAAGCCCGAAACCTACCTTTGCAACTACCCAGTCACGGAGTAGCCTTTGGTTGGCCCAAAGCAAGTCTGTCACCATCCTGAGTACATGCGCCAGCTTAGGTCTTAGGACATAGAACGTATGTTGTACTAGAGACTCACAGATGACATATCGCTGTGTCTCATAGTTGGGTCTGTCCGACTCGGACCTTATCTAAACTCGGATCTGACTACGTCGAATACGCCTAGATCCTTCCAAGTCCATATTATCCAGTTAGCATCCAATGCTCCATGGCTAGTGAGACCAAGCCATCGATCGTGTCATATGCTAGTCTAGTCGGCTGCGCGTCCACATAGCCCTTTCGACTAGGGACCTTTTAGGACGTTCATCATACAATGCATAGTCCCACAAACAAGTCGCGTACTTATTGATACACATCATTGATAATGTCCAAGGACTATCTTTATTCATAAACACATAGGAAATATCATCATACATGATTGTCTCTAGGGCATATCTCCAACAATTTCTTATTTTTAGAGGATGTTGGCCTGGTGGTTTGCTAACATGTGGTCCCACGTGTTAGTGCTTTACCAAGCGGATCAGCGTCCCACATGAGGCAGAACAACAACAGAAGAAACACATGGTTAACTAGAAGAAGATGAGGGAGAAGCGGATTCAGTAACGAGTGAAATGATGGTTGCTTCGTCCCTCCAACTTAACTGCGGGAAATGTGCAGCTTTGTGAGTTGATGCCTCATTGCTCATTACTACGCCGACGCAATGATTGGGCTGCTGCACCCCTACTGCTCTGCATTGTATTTCGGTATGGCACGTGGACCCGGTAGCTTGATGTCCCACATGTCGGCGAAAGGGACTAAAACATTTATGAAAGCGAGCGATCCACTCTTAGGACGGAGGAGTACATGACATGGTGGCCTAGTGAACTGTTACTTGTACTGTAGTACTACTATAGTTTTGCTGTTTCACACGATCCATCGATACAAACCCGATTAAACAGGAAAGGGCGGGATTTTTCCTACGCGGTAGATGATACTGGCCATACATTTCAAAGGCAATTTTAATGTATGCAAACTGAATAATTAAGTAACAATATTAGATCTAGTAAAACTAAAAACACATATGATTTATAGTGTTAGAGTGTAGTAGTAGTGCTGTATTGCATAGTTGTTACATGTAACATGCAAGAACGTGTAGAGATGTAGTTTTGGAGGGCCTACAGAGAGAAAAGCGTAATACAGTCACCGGACTTCAGAATATGCTCATTACAGTCACTACATACGTTTTGAGGTGATTATACGGTCACTTGCTCACTGTTCAACATCGGATTGCACTTTGTTGACCGGCCAAATAGTCTGCGTGGCACTATGTTGACTAGTTAAATTGACCACATTCCTTGTGGGTCCCACCTGTTAGTTTGCATAGGAAAAAGGTCATATAAACACAAATTTACGCAGGCGCAACAAGACTCCAACGTGTGCGCGGGAACCACCTGGTTGTGTATGTGTCTGTCAGGGCCTGATGTGTGCGCATGCACGTGTAGGTTGAGCACTTGAGCATGAGAGTGTGTGTTGGTCGTGCGGTGTGTGCATGCATGCATGCGTGTGTTCATGTGCGTTTGAGTGTTGCGTGCATGCATGGCTGCGTGTGTACGTGCGAGTGTTGTGTGCGTGTGTGGCTACATGTGTTCGTGTGAGTGTTGCATGCATGCAGTTCGTGTGCATGCGTGCATGTGTGTATAATCACCACACCAGCTCATGTGTGTTAAAACAGACATCTCAGCATACCAATACAGGGCCACCTTGTCTGCTATGCCCGCGGTCATGACTTCGAACCGCCGTCCAATATTTTTTTATCGTTTGTTTTCATTCTTAGTAGCAAGATGCCCATGCATTGCACGTGACATCAAGATGCATTTTTATGAGTAGTTTATCTTGTTAGAGAAAAGGATGAATGAGGGAAGGCCTTATTTGCAAATGTGGGGAGGTGTGTGGGTACCTGTTGGTGTCAAAACCAGCGGATCTCGGGTAGGGGGTCCCGAACTATGCGTCTGAGGTTGATGGTAATAGGAGACAAGGGACATGAAGTTGGTTCCGACTCTCTTGATGGAGGTAATACCCTACGTCCTACTCGATTAATATTGATGAGTATGGGGGTTACAAGAGTTGATCTACCACGAGATCGTAATGGCTAAAACCCTAAAATTCTAGCCTATCTGATTATGATTGCCTCTATGGACAAAACCCTCCGGTTTATATAGACACCGGAGGGGACTAGGGTTGTACAAAGTCGGTTACATAGAAAGGAAATAGTACATCCGGCTGCCTAGCTTGCCTTCCACGCAAAGGAGACTCCTGGCCGGACATGGGAGAAAGTCTTCTATCTTGTATCTTCATGGCCCAATAGTCCGGCCCATGTCACACAGCCCGGACGCCTGAGGACCCCTTAATCCTGGACTCCCTCAGTAGCCCACGAACCAGGCTTCAATGACGAGGTGTATGGTGCGCAGATTGTCTTCGGCATTACAAGGCGGGTTCCTCCTCCGATCACTTCAAAGTATCCGACTTAAAGAGTTGTATTCGGCCCTCCATTTAATGTCACATCCATTGGCTTCTGTTCCTCCACACCTTCTGCTCCACGCGTCGAGCGAATACGAGAGGTCGAGGTATTTTTGCATAACCCCCCTCCAGCCACATAAGAAAGGCCTCTATTTAAAGGGGTTGGATCTCAGATCCATTCCACACCCAGCGGAAAATCCTCAGAGTCTTGCCAGGGGAAACCATTGAACATGGCTAGCGTCCCTAGTTCTTCCTCCCACCCCCACGGGTTCGAAAAGGTGATTGGGAGAGATGCTCTGTATCCCATGAGAAGTTGGTTAAGCTCCAAACACAGGGATTCCTTCCCCATGCGGATCTGGTCCCTGTTCGAGAAGGATTGACCTCCTTTACAGGCAACGTCCTGGCGGAAAATTTCCCCAATCCAACTAGGGGGGAACGGGCGTGCTTCATATCTTACTTGTTGAGAGGCATCGGGTTTCCAATGCACCCTTTCCTCCGCGGACTCCTGGAGTATTACGGCCTCCAACTGCACAACCTCACGCCGGCCTCTATCCTGCACATCGCAGGTTTTGTTGCCCTATACGAGCTTTTCCTGGGCTGTGAAGCCCACTTTGACTTGTGGAGGAAGCTATTCTGCCTTGTCCCTTGCAACCGAGAAGGGTCGATATTCGAGGTGGGCGGTGCCGAAGTATGGCGCATAGCTGGGACCGGATACCTTTCCGGCACATCGAAGAGACTCCCAAAGAATGGCCCTCAGTATGGTTTTATATTGAGGACATCGCTCTCCCCGACCCAGTTCGAATGGGCCTTCCCGAATTTTCAAATGCTCCGCTGAAGAAACGTCACAGCTGGTGTCCTCGGAGCCTTGAGGAGGAAGATGGCGCGGAAGTCCGTCAACTAATGGGCAAGATAAAGACACTTGCCCAATCCGGATTATCAATAATCGAGGTGATGGCGACTTCCATAGTGCGGGGGGTCCAGCCACTCCAGTACTGAGGGCTTCCCATGTGGCACTATAATGAGGAGGATGACGCCTCACGCTGCGGTCGGAAAGGTCTAGACTCCCCCGCCGCTTTGGTCAAAATATTGGCTGATCTGTACAAAGGGGAGGAAGAGGAGTTCGCTCGTCTTAAACGCTGAGATGGATTTTCCATGTACAATCCTCCGAGCTGGGTGAGTTCTAATCCCACCACTTTACTCAATCTTCTCCCTGAATCACTTTTAATGGACATTAACCCATCTACTTATAACAGGAATGGCGGAAGGTTACCGACGGGATCCATAATCCCGCCCCACAGCCAGAGGATCACAAACGGGATCTTGACCACATATTCGAAGAGGATCCGGACATATTTGTGGAGCTCGAGAAGGGAGTATTCTACTAGGCGAGCTATGATGGCACAGTTGTGCCAATCGCGGCCAACTATCTTGGCCTCCTTCCTGCCTCACACGTAAGTAATCAAGATATACCTTCTTCGAAAGAGCTTCCTTATTACGCCTCAACCACCGCACTATTTCGTGCTCCAAAGGGGATGCGCTCGACACCACAACGCGCACTAGAAGCATCTCCGAGGAGAGTGGTGCCCGCGCCGACCACATCTTCAAAGAGAAAGGCACATGATAATACGGCAGAACCTTCATCAAAGAGGTAAGGCTTTCTTTTTAAAATATGCCTCCTGGTCGCCACATCAAACCGTGACGTCATCTACCACATTTTATCAGGAAAAGCGTCTGCCGGACTATGTCGGGGGATACTGCCAGTCGTGCCTCCACTAGTCAGGTTCCAGACCCTGCCCTAAGGACGGGGGCTGACACGGGAGTGGTGCCGGATTGTCCTTCCGCTGAGGATTCGGATGATATGTCCATCATGAACTCTAAAGTGGAGAGCGCCATGAATCATCATCGTCGGAGGGCCTCTCTCTGTGACCCCGGCTTTTCAAAGGAGGCATTCAATGCCTTTAGCTTGGCCGATGCGTACATCCGAGCTGCTCGGGATGGACTTGCCAGAGCCACGGACCAACATCTAAAAGATATGCGGGTAAGTGTAGATTTGATAATCATATACCAGTAGCCCTCAAGACTTAAAGCAGTTGATACAACTGATTTAAAGATCATTGTAAAACCAGGCACTTATGGAGAAGAATAGCCTGCTGTCTTAAGAGCTGAAAAAGTGTCAGACTCGGCTAACTGCGGCTACCACCAAATTGGAAAAATCCAAGGAAGCACCGCCTGGTAATGTTTCTCCCCATCAGAAAAAGTATAATCATATACCAGTAATATTAATACTGTTGTGTTTCCGCTGACAGAATCAGTAGAGCAACTGAGAGAGAAACTGAAGGTCGCCCAGGCTAGTGAACAAGAGGCCAAAAGGCAACATGCGGCACGCGAACGTGTGCTGACACGGGTCAGGAAGGAAAAGAACAAGCTGCAGGATTCCAATACCCAACTGGGCGAAGAACTAAAAGATGTTCGAGCCCAGCTAGCTGACGCCGTCAAGGAGAATAGGAGGCTATATGGTGGCATATTCTGTATGCTTTTCAAGCTTGCCTCCCTTATAATTCGACGAGGGCAGGAATTGATAGATTTATCTCTGCAGGTATGCTGACTGGCCGTCTTGAAGAGGAAATGTCCGGATCTCAAGGCGACCAGCTACAAGAGCTGTCCCGGATGCACGAGCGAGTTCGGCAAGAAATGTGGATTGTTGCCAAGGCTTTATGGCCATCTGCCTTTCCTCCAGGAGGTATGGCGTAGCTCATGGAGATACTCGAAGGGGCACGACGGCGTATTCGATTATGGAAAATATCTGCCTGCCGAGAAGGTGCGTGAGAGGGCTGGGCCATGGTGAAGACACGGTACACCAAGCTTGATCCTAATCATATGGCCCGGGCCGGGCCTAAAGGGTCAGATGGAAAAGAAATTCTCGTTAGTTTAGTATATGACCAGGTGAAGGCAGCCGCCAAATATTCCCAATAGGATTGTAAGCTAGACAGCCTGTTAGACGACATAGAGGAAGAAGTTTTTGAGTCGAAATGACTATGTACTCTAATTGACAAATTTGTCCCTAGCCAGATTGTAAAACGATTGTCACGGAAGACCTTTTCGCTTTGACCTCTGGACCCGAAGGATCGGAGTGTTTCTGAATACTCGCTCAGTAATATAAACCGGGGTATGCGTGGAAACCAGGTGTAGGGATCATAGTTGCTTGAACAGACAAGTTGTATCCGGCTAGCTATGTTATATTACATTGTAATTGTAAGAAACATCTTCCAGGGAGAATAGTTCCATTAAGGGTTCCTTTCCCTGGCGACTATGCGTTAGTATGGATGTCCGAACTGTGATTTGAAAAACCGCAGTGTGAGTGACATCTGGGGGTTCACAATGTAATGAGTGTAACACGTCTTTAGTCCGCTGACCGGATATTCCCTTAAGAACGCTAGCTTTCAGCTTCACCCAGTCTGAGGTACACGTCCGGATGACCCGGCAGTAACAATCACATAGGTGCTCCCTTTATGCCCTAGCCGAACTAACGGGAACATAGGCCATAAACACAGGAGCCAGGCAACCCAGCTTGGCCAAAACTTAAGTCATAACGATGCATATAATGGCGAAGAAAAGGTACATATGCGGAAGAGGACACATATGTGTTGAGCTTGATGCTAGGAAAACAATAATAAGCTTCTGTAAAAGAAGCCCCCAGGTATTATGAATGTATACATTTATGGATGTGCACGTCATAGGTGTGCGGTTTGACCGTACAAGAGCTGAATAGCTAAAAAAGGTTAAAGAGAGAAAAAAGAATGTAATGAGAACAAAGGGAGAATAAGAAGAACAAAGAGTCCGGCTCTAGGCGTGGAATCTTTGTAGTCTGGCCGCGTTCCATGGGTTCGGCTCTAGGCGATTGTCTGATGCATCACGAGCGGTACGCTCCTCCAGTGAGAACTTCGTCAATGATGAAGGGACCCTCCCACTTGGGCTTGAGTTTTTCATTTTTCTTCTCTGGAAAGTGTAGAACGAGTTCGCCAACATTATAAGTCTTGGCCCGCACTTCTCGGCTTTGATATCTGTGAGCCTGTTGTTGATAAAATGCGGAATGGGATTTTGCGACGTCGCGCTCCTCCTCCAGGCCATCTAAGCTAACCTGCCGATCAACTCGACCTCTCTCTCTTCATACACGCGCACTCGAGGTGAGTCATGAATAATGTCGCGGGGTAGCACAACCTCTGCGCCGTACACCATGAAGAAGGGTGTGTATCCGGTAGTGCGATTGGGCGTGGTCCGCAGCCCCCAGAGTATGGATTCCTTCAAAGACCACACTAATCTAGGCTTAATGCCGCTCATAATAAGACCATTAGCTCGTTCGACTTGACTGTTTGTTTATGGATGATAGACCGAGGCGTAATCGAGTTTAACGCCCAATTTAGCACACCAGGATTTTACTTCATCGGTTGTGAAATTGGAGCCGTTATCGGTGACGATGCTATGTGGGACACCATAACGGTGAACGACACCGGATATAAAGTCGATCACTGGTCCAACTTCGGCTGTTTTCACTGGTTTGGCCTCTATCCACTTGGTGAATTTATCTACCATGACTAGCAGATATTTTTCCTTATGGCTCCCTCCTTTAAGGGGCTCCACCATATCAAGCCCCCAGACCGCAAAAGGCCAAGTAATGGGGATTGTTTGTAGTGCTGTAGGCGGCATATGGCTTTGATTGGCGAAGAGCTGGCATCCAGCACAATGTTGGACTATGTCCTGGGCGTCTGCTCAGGCCGTCGGCTAGAAGAATCCTGTATGGAAGGCCTTACTTACAAGGGCCCGAGCCGCAGCATGGTGACCGCCGAGGCCAGCATGGATTTGAGCCAGGAGCTAGCATCCTTCTTCTTCTTCAAAGATACATCTTTGAAGGACTCCTGTAGCACTTTTCTTGCAGAGCTCTCCGTCGTGGACCTTGTAGGCTTTTGAGTGCCGAACAATGCAGCGAACCTCGTTCTGGTCCGCCGGGAGCTCTCGCCTATTAAGGTAGGCCAAGAATGGTTTGGTCCATGGGTCAATTACTACCATTATTAGATGATCCAATGGTGTTATTTCGGTGGCTGAGCCCCCGATGATATCAGTATTGTGTTCGGAATCTAGGGATGTAGTCAGATCCGGACTAGTGTTGCTGCAATCATCCTGCCATACCACGGATGGTTTGAAGAGCCTTTCCAACAAGATGTTAGGCGGGACGGGATCACGCTTGGCGCCCATGCAAGCGAGGATGTCCGCCGCTTGATTACTCTCTTGAGCCATGTGATGGAACTCGAGTCCCTCAAACCGTGCTGATATTTTGAGTACGGTGTTACGATAGGCCGCCTTCTTCAGGTCCTTGGCATCGAAGTCTCCATTTATCTGGGATATTGCGAGGTTTGAATCCCAGCACACCTCCAGGCGTTGTATGCCCATGGAGGTAGCCATCCAAAGACCGTGCAATAAGGCCTCGTATTCGGCTGCATTGTTGGACTCTGTGTATAATATTTGGAGCACGTACTAGACTGTGTCTCCAGTGGGGGATGTTAAAACGACTGTCGGTTCTATACCCGGCGTATCTCGTAGTGGGGGTCCTAAGCTAGGTGTCTTGGAGCGATGGTAACATGGACATAGGATTTTACCCAGGTTCGGCCTCTCTTGAAGAGATAATACCCTACGTCCTGCTTTTGATTGTATTAATATGAGGATAGTACATAGTATAGGTATCTACCACGAGATTGTAGTAATGAATATGAGATTGTCTATTGACTAGCCTAGCCTCGGCTTATATATGCACCATAGGCCTAGGGTTTAGGAGAGCCCTTGGCTTGAGCACCAAGTTTTGTGGAGTCTTCCTTGTATGCAGCATGGGCTTCCTAAAGTGGCCCATTAGTGAATCGCCATGGGGGTCCTCGGCCCGACCCACCTAGTCGGGAGACGACATGGTGAGTACCCCCTAGTCCAGGACACCGTCAGTAGCCCCCTGAACCGGTCTTGAAGTTAGGGATGCTCCTCGATTCTTCCGAACTGTTCTTCATCTTCGGTCGTCGGTCTTGAAAACTGGTTCAACAAATATTCTCATCTTCGATCTTGAGGATCACCGAAGTGAATCCGAAGAGTTTACACATCGGGTATACAAGGAGCCCCTTTTAAGTTTTCAGTCTTTATCAATGCCTTGTTATTTTTATTCCATACCTCGGGTTTGAAGTTGTTCCCAGGCGGCAATGTCCTCTTGCGTCCGAGCTCCAACACCGGACTGCATCTGAGGTATCCTCTTGCAGCCGAACTCCAATATTCAAGCTCCATTGCCGGACTATAGCCTAGCTCCAATGCCGGACTGCAACTGAGGTGGCACAGAGTACCTCGTGTTTGAAAAAGTTTGAAGGAGTTTATCTGAGCTTAACGCTGAAAAGTTCTCTATGGAGCCAGCCGCTCGCAGCTGAGCTTTATGCCGGAAACATCCTATATGGATTTAGTCACTTGCATCTGAGCTTTATGCCGGATTGCTTTCGAGCTGTAAAAATTTATTAGCTGATGAGATGTATATAGCCAGTAGCCCTCAAGGTGTGTGTCGGCCTAAAACCCGAGATTCACATTAGAGGAGATAGTGATCGGCGAACGGGCCCTTGAGAGAGGGTTTTGTGAAGTCCCCGTAATATATTAGCTTGATGCCGGTTAGGTCCCAGATGATGCCTATTGTTGTCCGAAGACGCATTTGCCCATAGTTCGGTCAAGCCGAACACTGAGCCCTTTGAATTTTCTGCATTGAATAGGCAATGCAGTAGCCCCCGAGACACTGGTCGGGTGGCAACACCGGATCAGGGGACCGTTGTGCCCCTTTAATATTAGTAAATGATAAGCCCAAAGCCCAGTAGCCCCCGAGCCTTAATGCAGGCACGGGTGGCCGAATTAAGGATCAATATCTGGAGTAAAATCACAAATTATGTGTAATGATTCTATGTATCCAAGTACTCTACATCATTAATTCTCGAATCTGCATTGTACAAAAACCTTGTTGACCAACCATCGGCTTCAACCTCTTCGGCAAGTAGCCGAGGAGTATTTTCCTACTTTATAAAGCCGTTATAAGAGCAAAGATTTATGGAAAACAAGGCAATCCGACCATACGGTTTTATAAACAAAGGTATGCAGAGAGATATGAAACATCTGCCAAAGAAAATAATCCCGCTACCAGTTCCTTTGTTTGGGTTGTCATGACGATCATGATCATGAAACCTCACCTCTGATCCATGTGGGAGGAAAATATTGAGGATTTAGTTTGGGGAAAGTTCCTGAACTCTATGGTATTAATGAACCAAAATTTTCACTTCCATCGTTGCCGACCAATTATATCCTTTAAGATTGCTATCTTTTGGCTCACCTAGTTTGAGGTACTAACTCGAATGACCCGGTAGTAACAATCACAGAGGTGCACCCTTTACCGCCTAGCCGAACAATTGGGAATGTAGGGGTAAGCACAGGAGCCAGGCAACCCAGCTTGGCCAAAATCTTAAGTCAAATTGATGCATGTTTATGGCTTTATAACGATGATTATGGAAGCCAGCCCTCTATATTAAATACGAACGCCGATGATATGTTTATTTTGACTCCATTGCAATCGTTTATTAGTTGAAAGTGGCCCATCGTTGGCTTCCACCCCCTTGTAGATGCTAGTCAGGGTGTTTCCGCAATAACAAAACAACCCTTAGCCGACGTCTCGATGCCCGAAGGCGGTTGTGTTAGCAGAAACAAGGCAATCAGATATGCGGGCTTTATAACTTGCACTTAGTCATAGGAGCTTTAAACCAGGGAAGCTAGCTACGAGCACCCGGTTAGTGTTCGGCACCGACCGAAGTCTAGCCATTAACACTTCGGCTAATGTTATGAAAGGCCCATCGTTTAACACGGGGTAATCGGTATCGATCTATAATTTGACACCGTGATCGGATTGCTGACCAGTTTACGCCCATTGTGATAGTCAATTTTTGGCTTTCTCCACTGAGGTGCTTAACCATTCGAGCTGAAAGCACAATCGCAGTGGTTCTCCCTTTGCACACCTAGCCGAACAAAGCGGAACGTAGGAGGCAATCACAAGAGCCGGGCAACCCAACTATTGACCAAAGACACAATTCGAAACCGATGCATATATAGCAATATCCGATAATGTTTTTGCCAAATCTCTAAAGGTGTCCGGCATTGCACTATGAAACTTATGCTGAAAACACACAAATATTTTAAAAGTGCCATAGGCTTGGAAAACCAAAAAACATCAGTAAAAACTTGACATCCGAACTAGATCAAGTGTTCGGTGCCAATCCGAAAATTGGTCTTAAAAATTATGCCTCTCTCATGCTTTAACATGACACATCCTATCTCAAGACTTCAAGCGGATCAGCCTACGGCTTCAACCTCCTATCCCGAAGGCGGAGTACTTCTTGTTAGGCCAGTTTAGTAAACTAAAATCTAGCGGCTTTGAGAGATAAATTAGGCTCCTCGGCTATTAACCACACACTCACGTCGAAAAAAGGAGTGATAGAAAAAGACTTTGCAATGACTAAGAAGAAGAACACTTATTATAAAACAGCTCACATAAATTTAAGAGCCCCCAAGTGATTTGGGTAAAATAATTTTATGTATAATGATTGTATGTACCAAAGTACCTATATCATATCTATGTTCACCCGAAATTTAAACGCGTCTGAACCAACAATCAGCTTCTCCCTCTTCAGTCAAGGGCCGAAAAGTGTTATGTACTCCATCTGTCGAGAATATCGACGGTGTTTCCGATGACCCAACAATCAGGCCATAAGGCTGTAACAGACAAAGCACGCTCAGGGAACTTATGCTATATTACTGATGAAGTGTAAGAAGCATCTTCGAAGAAAATAATACCCCCACCGATACCTTACTTCGGTTGCTCATTGTTACTATGAGACTTGTGCAATAGATATTTTGTACTCATGAGTTCCGTTGTGTGCTGACCATGATTGAAAACAATAAGAGCGCTAGCTTTCGGCTTCACCTAATCTGAGGTCCGAGCTCGGATGACCCGATCGTGACAATCGCAGAGGTGCTCCCTTTACTCCCTAGCCGAACAGTCGGGAATGTAGGGGTAAACACAGGAGCAAGGCAACCCAGCTTGCGGAACACTTAAGTCAACAGGGTGCATATTGTGGCGTAATACACGAACAAGGAACAAAGCCATACAAGTATAATCATATGCAAGAGGAAAGGCTTCATAAAGGAAGCCCCCAAGTAAACGGGGTATTTGAATTTGTGTGTCACAAACAAAGTTTTGATAAGGAAGTTTTTCACAAACAACTCTTTGCCAAAGAAAAAGTATAATGCTTGGTCGAACCGAACAAAATTTAAAACTGAAAGTTTTTGAGCATGAGAGCGACTTCGCTGGTTAATGTGCTTGATGTTGATGACATGGGCCAAGATTGCGGCGGGATGAGGTCCCAGACCCTGAGCCAGTCCCGAGATGGCTGAGCGAGGAGTTCAGCATTCCGAAGTGGTGACATAGCACGGTTGATGTGACGAGGCGAAACCCCCAGTCCGGCCGAGGCGTGATGATGACGTCAGCACGCCGAGGTGAACGCGTGACGCAGCCGAAGTCGTTAACACAGGGACACACACTGAGGCGACGCCACAACTTGAGCGGTGCAGGCAGGACGACGACGTCGACCCACAGAGTTGACCGCGTGATGTAGTCGAAGTTGATTACCTACACACATAAAATAGTGCAAGCAAGAAATAACAACAATAGTAATAGTTGAAAGAAAAAATGATTATTTGCACAATTAAGTTTATGCAAAGTAGATAAAAGAAAAATAGTCTGGTGCCTAGGTCAATGAAGACGGAGGAGTGACGACGTATTTTTATAGGGAAGATCCGGTTGCAGATACGACGTTCGCTAAAAATCCACATCCATGTGATGATAAAGCGCTAGTGCAAGGCTAGTTTGCACTGTTTGTTAATTAGACCTTGAAAACCATGCTGCAAAAACTAGCACTTCTGCATTAGTACTTTGGTCTATACACATGATAGAGAAAACCACTACCAGTGGACGATAGCAACCAATTGTGTGGAATTAAAGAAAGGAAAGAGCACAAAGAAATAGAAAGGACTTCCTGGATGGCCGCTGCCCTTGCCGGAGTGTCTCAAGACTACATCAATCCGACCAATATGAAGAACGACCGATCTCAACGTGAAGGTTGGTCTGACGAAGGTTCTGACGCGTAGGTCGGCCCGCCCGATTGACACAGACAGGAAGCATTTGTACATGCGTCAGTAAAATATCTCCGTAGAAAATAATGCAGTACAAACGGACAAAAAAATTCTGCGTGTAATAATTTTACATGCTGACCGAATAGTTAGGAAGAAATAAACACGCTCGACTACGATGACCGTAGCGACCGAGGTGAGAAAACAAAAGTGATATGGACAAAACTAGTATCAACTAGTACCAATAATACATTGGTTTTGATCTTATACGTGGAGTAGTAGTACTCAAATTACCAGAATCTACCAATCAAATCTAGGGTACCACATTGTAAAACTAGTAGCCAACCAGGTTAGCAATGCCACAGGTCCATGCACTTTTCAACAAAAGGTAGGGGAGGACCGGCGGCCGAACTAAGGGCTGGAATAAAAAATAAAAGGAAATAAATCTTCCCTGATATGCCTGACCGAGGCAAGGTGTGATCGGCCCATGTGCTCCTCAGCTGGATCACCGCTATTTTTGCACTGACCCAGGCAGTGTATCTGCAACCCCAAGGTGCTGCAGCATGCACATGTTTCTTTGGGAGTTTCCATCGCGCGTAGGGTAGCAATCTTTGCGATTAATATTGCTTTCTATAACCGCAGCAGTGTCCGGATCTAACACACTGATTGTCCCATCAATCCGCGACGATCGCCCAACAGGCTCTCAATGAAAGCACCAATGTCGGTTGTATATCCGACGTATCTCATAGTAGGGGTCCTAAGCTAGGCGTCTTGGAGTGATGGTAACATGGACACATGATTTTACCCAGGATTTGGGCTCTCTTGAAGAGATAATACCATACGTCCTGCTTTTGATTGTATTGGTATGAGGATAGTACGTAGTACAGGTATCTACCACGAGATTGTAGTAATGAATATGAGATTGTCTATTGACTAGCCTGGCCTCGGCTTATATATGCAACGTAGGCCTAGGGTTTAAGAGAGCCCTTGGCTTGAGCGCCAAGTCTTATGGAGTCTTCCTTGTATGCGGCATGGGCTGCCTATAGTGGCCCATTAATGAATCACCATGGGCGTCCTCGGCCCGACCCACCTGGTCGGGAGACGACATGGTGAGTACCCCCTAGTCCAGGACACCGTCAACGACGCTAGCTCGTAAACCAGCCAGCATTTTAGAGCCATCGAAGTACATGACCCAGTTGGAATATGTGGCGTACTCTGTAGGGAGTTCGGCCTCTGTCCATTCAGCGACGAAGTCGGCCAGTACTTGGGATTTAATGGCCCGGCGTAGTTTCTATGTTATGTCAAACGGTAGAAGCTCAATAGCCCACTTAGCAATCCAACCCGTAGCGTCGTGGTTATTTATTATGTCATTAAGTGGTACTTCGGAAGCCACCGTAATCGATCACTCTTGGAAGTAGTGTCATAGCTTCCAGGATGCCATGAATACTACATATGCTATCTTTTGGTAATGAGGGTACTGAGATTTTCATGGTGTAAGGATAGTGGATACGTAGTATAGCGGTTTCTGGAGTGGGAACTTGTGTCCGTCCTCCTCTCGCTCAACGACGAGCACTGTGCTCACCACTTGGTGTGTTGCAGAGATGTATAATAACATTGGTTCGCCGTCGTTTGGCGCGGCCAGGATTGGGTTGCTCGCTAAAAGAGCCTTTATTTCCTCGAGTCTGGCCATTGCCGGTTCCGTCCACTCAAAGTGGTCGGTACATCGAAGAAGGCGATAAAGTGGCAATGCTTTTTCTCCTAGTCTAGAGATAAAGCGGCTTAACGCTGCCACACATCCGGCTAGTTTTTGGACCTTTTTGAGGTCGGTTGGCGTGGCCAATTGTGACAAAGCTCGGATTTTGGCTGGATTTGCCTCAATTCCTCTATTTGAAACGATGAAGCCTAGCAGCTTTTTGGCGGGAATGCCGAAAACACATTTTCCGGATTGAGTTTAATGTCACATGTCCGGAGATTGTCGAATGTGAGATGTAAGTCGTCTATTAACGACTCGATGTGTTTAGTTTTGATGACGACGTCATCCACATATGCTTCCACTGTCTTGCCAATTTGCTTTTCCAGATATGTTTGAATAATGCGTTGGTAGGTGGCGCCGGTGTTTTTAAGCCCAAAGGGCATAGTGTTGAAGGAGAAAGGCCCGTATGGGGTGATGAATGCCGTTGCGGCTTGATCGGATTCCTTCATCTTAATTTGATGGTATCTGAAGTATGCGTCGAGGAAACACAGTGAGTCGTGTCCTATAGTGGCATCAATGATCTGATCGATGCAGGGGAGGGGGAAGGGATCCTTAGGGAAAGCCTTATTGAGGTCTTTGAAGTCGACGCACAGGCGCTAGGATTTGTGCTTCTTTGGTACCATCACCAGGTTTGCTAGCCAGTTCGGTTGTTCTATATCTCTGATAAATCTGGCATCGATTAACTTGGCTATCTCCTCCCCCATGGCTTGTCGTTTAGGTTCTAAAAAGCACCGCAATGTTTGCTTGACCGACTTATATCCCTTCAATATATTGAGGCTGTGTTCGGCCAGCCTGCGTGGGATTCCTGGCATATCAGAAGGGTTCCAGGCAAATATATCCCAGTTCTCGCGCAGGAACGTTCGTAGTGCGGAATCAACCGTTGGGTCCAGCTATGCCCTGATGGAGGCTGTCTTCTTGGGGTCCGTCGGGTGGACTTGGAATTTGACTATTTCGTTTGCTGGTTTGAAAGAGGTGGATTTGGGACGCTTATTGTCCTTGTCCACCGTGGAGCATAGTGCGTTTAACTCTTCAGCCGCGAGGGCCTCAGATAGTGCCTCGAGGGCTAGGGATGCTGTTTTGTTTTCGGCACGAAGGGCTATGTCCGGATCACTAGCAAGAGTGATAATGCCGTTGGGCCCGAGCATCTTGAGCTTCATATATCCGTAATGAGGTATAGCTTGAAAGCGTGTGAATGCATCTCGCCGCAACAGTGCATGATATCCGCTGTTGAAAGGGGCCACTTGGAAGGTTATCTCTTCGGACAGATAGTTCTCCGGCCTGTCGAATACCACATTGAGTGTAATTTTCCCCGCGCATCGTGCCTCCTGACTGGGAATGATCCCTCGGAAGGTTGTATTACTATGCTCAATGCGGCTCTTGTCTATTTCAATTTTATTCAGTGTATCCTCGTAGATGAGGTTTAATCCGCTGCCACCATCCATGAGCACTTTAGTGAGTTGAAAGCCGTACACTATTGGATTGAGGACCAAGGCGGCTGGTGCCCGGACTGACCGGATTTTGGTTCGTCACTTGCGTTGAAAGTTATGGCCGTGTCGTTGTCGGTGTCAAAACCGGCGGATCTCGGGTAGGGGGTCCCGAACTATTCGTCTAAGGTCGATGGTAACAAGAGACAAGGGACACGATGTTTACCCAGGTTCAGGCCCTCTCTATGGAGGTAATACCCTACGTCCTGCTTGATTGATATTGATGAACACGAGTATTACAAGAGTTGATCTACCTCGAGATCGTAATGGCTAAACCGTAGAGGTCTAGCTTGTATGTCTATGATAATCAGTCTCCTATCAGGACTAAGTCCTCCGGTTTATATAGACACCGGGATGATCTAGGGTTACATAAGGTCGGTTACAAAGAAAGGAATCTACATATTCGATGCCAAGCTTGCCTTCCACGCCAAGGAGAGTCCCATCCGGACACGGGTGCAGTCTTCGGTCTTCATATCTTCACAACCCATCAGCTCGGCCCATGGCCAACAGGTCGGACGCCCGAGGACCCCTTAGTCTAGGACTCCCTCAGTAGCCCCTGAACCTGGCTTCAATGACAAGGTATCCGGCGTGTAGTGCTGTCTTCGGCATTGCAAGGCGGGTTTCTACTTCCGAACTCCAAAAATAGTCTTCGGACGAATTGATCGTGTCCGGACCTGTAACACACACCACACGCAACCGTAGAGAGAATATAATAATACACGAGTCCAATCCGCTGACAACTTTTACAACATGACATCACGTCCATCCGGCCATAATTTTGAACCTTTTTTGCCTGCCGCTCCACGTTTGAAGACGTGGTTGTCATTGGCACGTCTTGTCAAAGTAGAGATCGTGTCCCCTTATTATGGGATTCTCATCAATACAGGCGTGGGTAACCCAACCGTGCCATTTACACAACCCTTGGGAGCAGGCGAATTTTGAGGCGAGTGGGGTGGCGTTCAATATTCACTTCCCTTATAAGGAGATAAGATTCCTCCTTCTTCCCCCACGCCTTCTTCCTGCCCTTCCACTCTTGAGCTCCAGCGCCCAAGTTCTTATCTGTTAACTCAAAAAAGCACTCAACCATGTCCGGATCTGGAGGTCAAGGCAAGTGGATGGCTTCCTCTGTCCAGGAGGAGGACATTGCCGAGCTTCAGGTGGCCGGGTACCTGGTGAAGGAAATCGCCCACCATCTTCCAGGCCAAGGACAAATCATTCCCACGCCAAAGCCCGACAAGAGGATAGTGTTCCTCCCCCATTTCCTCCGCGGGCTAGGGTTTCCACTCCATCCCTTCGTCCGCGGGATAATGTTCTACTACGAGATAGACTTCCACGATCTATCCCGGAACTCCTTCCTCAATATCTCGGTGTTCATTGTCGTGTGCGAGGCCTTCCTCTGCATCCAACCCCACTTCGGGCTGTGGCTCAAAACCTTTAACGTGAAGCCCAAGGTGGTGGATCGATAGCACAAAGAGTGCGGGGCACCATGGTGAGCAAGCTCACCAATGTCTCTTGGCCAAAAGGCACATTCATGGAGTCTGTCAAGGAATGGCAGAAACAATGGTTCTACATCACTGAACCCCGTGGTGCTACCTGGGCCACAGCTGCCACATTCAATTCCGACGCTTCCGTGCGACTCACCTCCTGGGTCGAGAAAAGCCCGAACTAGTGTTTGTTAGACGAGCTGATTGCCATGCAAACACGCATTCAAAGCATGATCGATAGGGACATCAAGCTTGTCGACGTAATCCAAGTGATGCTGGTGCGTCGGATCCTCCCCTGCCAGAGCCGAAGCTGCCCTCTATGGGATTTCAACCCAAAAAAGCACCACACCTTGGAAAGGCTCTTCGAAACAGCTCACAAAAATGCCTGGAAGCTGCTCTTCAAGGGCAACGAGATACCGCCGGCCACAGATTCGGGTCATGGTCACAACATAAATCACCTCCCCAACGAGGTATGCTACCTTCAACACATCCCCTAATTGTTTGTTTCAAGGGTGATATCTAATCATTTATTATCATTGCTTTTTCAGTACTGGTTGAAGAAGGCGAAGCAGATCCCGTGTCCAGCTCCCCTACTTGAAGAACCAGTCATCCCGCGTTTAGCGAAGATGCTGGAGCCGGCACATTATAAGGTACCAGAGAAGAAGGCCACAGGAAAGGCCAAGGGGGTCTGGAGTGGCCCCCGCCGCAAGGGCACTTTGGACGTGACTGATACGTCTCCAACGTATCTATAATTTTTGATTGCTCCATGATATATTATCTACTGTTTTGGACATTATTGGGCTTTATTATCCACTTTTATGTTATTTTTGGGACTAACCTATTAACCAGAGGCCCAGCCCAGAATTCCTGTTTTTTGCCTGTTTTAGGGTTTCGAAGAAAAAGAATATCGAACAGAGTCCAAACGGAATGAAACCTTCGGGAACGTGATTTTCTCAACGAACAAGACCCAGGAGACTTGGACCCTATGTCAAGAGATAAAAGAGGAGGCCATGAGGTAGGGGGCACGCCTGCCCCCCAGGCGCGCCCTCCACTCTTGTGGGCCCCCTGTTGCTCCACCGACGTACTCCTTCCTCCTATATACCTACGTACCCCCAAACGATCAGATACGGAGCCAAAACCCTAATTCCACCACCCTAACTTTCTGTATCCACGAGATCCCATCTTGGGGCCTGTTCCGGAGCTCCGCCGGAGGGGGCATCGATCACGCAGGGGTTCTACATCAACACCATAGCCTCTCTGATGAAGTGTGAGTAGTTTACCTCAGACCTACGGGTCCATAGTTAGTAGCTAGATGGCTTCTTCTCTCTTTTTGGATCTCAATACAATGCTCTCCCCCTCTCTTGTGGAGAACTATTTGATGTAATCTTCTTTTTGCGGTGTCTTTGTTGAGATCGATGAATTGTGGGTTTATAATCAAGTCTATCTATGAACAATATTTGAATCTTCTTTGAATTCTTTTATGTACGATTGGTTGTCTTTGCAAGTCTCTTTGAATTATCAGTTTGGTTTGTCCTACTAGATTGATCTTTCTTGCAACGGGAGAAGTGCTTAGCTTTGGGTTCAATCTTGCGGTGTCCTTTCCCAGTGACAGTAGGGGCAGGAAGGCACGTATTGTATTGTTGCCATCGAGGATAACAAGATGGGGTTTTCTTCATATTGCATGAGTCTATCCCTCTACATCATGTCATCTTGCTTAAGGCGTTACTCTGTTTTAACTTAATACTCTAGATGCATGCTGGCTAGCGGTCGATGAGTGGAGTAATAGTAGTAGATGCAGGCAGGTGTCGGTCTACTTGTCTCGGACGTGATGCCTATATACATGATCATACCTAGATATTCTCATAACTATGCTCAATTCTGTCAATTTCTCAATAGTAATTTGTTCACCCACCGTAGAATACTTATGCTCTCGAGAGAAGCCACTAGTGAAACCTATGGCCCCCGGGTCTATCTTCATCATATTAATATCCTACTACTTAGTTATTTCCTTTGCTATTTACTTTGCCTTGATTTTACTTTGCATCTTTATCATAAAAATACCAAAAATATTATCTTATCATATCTATCAGATCTCACTCTCGTAAGTGGCCTTATAGGGATTGACAACCCCTATTTGCGTTGGTTGCGAGGATTTATTTGTTGTGTGCAGGTACGAGGGACGCGCGCGTAGCCTCCTACTGGATTGATACCTTGGTTCTCAAAAACCGAGGGAAATACTTACGCTACTTTGCTGCATCATCCCTTCCTCTTCGGGCAAAACGAACGCAGTGCTCAAGAGGTAGCAAGAAGGATTTCTAGCGTCGTTGCCGGGGAGGTCTACGCAAAAGTCAACATACCAAGTACCCATCACATACCCTTATCTCCCGCATTACATTATTTGCCATTTGCCTCTCGTTTTCCTCTCCCCCACTTCACCCTTGACATTTTATTCTCCCTCTCTCTCTCTATCCTCCCTCTCTTTCCGCTCGCCTTTCTTCCGCCATGTGTGAATCAAAAAGGGTTGGGGGTTCTCTCTAGAGTTTTAGTACTTTGGACAACCCTTCTATTCTCGCTAAGCTTATAAATAAGGATACTATGGAAAAACCTACCGGAGTTATCAATGAGAGTCTTAATAATTTTGATGAAGATGATTCTGGAATTTTTCGTTATTTACTTGATGAATCTTTGAAAGATGCTTGGTATATACTATTAAGGATCAGGGCCAGTTATGTTCCTTAATATCAAATTGAAGTTTACTTAAAAAGCTTTTATATTGCCCTTCCTTCTTCTCTTAAGCATGTCTTAGATTCTATATTTGAAGAAGGTTTTCTTGAAGGGTATGTCATAGACACTTATGAAAAAATGAAAACTATATTTGGGCACCCCATGAATGAGAAAGTTGAATCTACATCTCTTTTGCTCTCTTACCAAAACGAATCAATTAAAGAGATAAAGGCTAGCCTAGATACAAATTTCCGTAACATACTTAATATTTCTTCTACCATTAATAGCCATGTGCTTTATCAAAATAGAAGGATTAATTCTATAGATAGAAAGTTTGCTCTTTTCTTTCCTAATACCAAAGGTGGCAATACCTAGATCTATTCTTGCTTGTTATGCCTAGCTAGGGGCGTTAAATGATAGCGCTTGTTGGGAGGCAACCCAATTTTATTTTTATTCCTTGACTTTTGCTCCTGTTTAGTAATAAATAATTTATCTAGCCCCTGTTTTGGTTGTGTTTTTTGTGTTTAATTAGTGTTTGTACCAAGTAGAACCATTGGGAAGACTTGGGGAAAGTCTTGTTGAAATTGCTGTAAAAACAGAAACTTTAGCGCTCACGAGAACTGCTGCCATTTTTATTTGGAAAGAGATATTTAGTTAATTCTTTTTGAAGATGATTAATAGATAAATTCCTCACGTCCAAAAATTTATTTTAGAATTTTTGGGGTTCCAGATATTGCGCTATCTACAGATTACTACAGACTGTTCTGTTTTTGACAGATTCTGTTTTTCGTGTGTTGTTTGCTTATTTTGATGAATCTATGGCTAATAAAATAGTTTATAAACCATAGAGAAGTTGGAATACAGTAGGTATAACACCAATATAAACAAATAATGAGTTCATTACAGTACCTTGAAGTGGTCTTTTGTTTTCTTTCGCTAACGGAGCTCACGAGATTTTCTACTTTAAGTTTTGTGTTGTGAAGTTTTCAAGTTTTGGGTAAAGATTTGATGGATTATGGAACAAGGAGTGGCAAGAGCCTAAGCTTGGGGATGCCCATGGCACCCCAAGATAATCTAAGGACACCTAAAATCCAAAGCTTGGGGATGCCCCAGAAGGCATCCCCTCTTTCGTCTACTTCTATCGGTAACTTTACTTGGAGCTATATTTTAATTCGCCACATGATATGTGTTTTGCTTGGAGCATCTTGTATGATTTGAGTCTTTTCTTGTTAGTTTACCGCAATCATCCTTGCTGTACACACCTTTTGAGAGCGCCATACATGATTTGGAATTTGTTAGAATACTCTATGTGCTTCGCTTATATCTTTTGAGTTATATAATTTTGCTCTACTACTTCACTTATATCTTTTAGAGCACGGTGGTGGATTTGTTTTATAGAAACTATTGATCTCTCATGCTTCACTTCGATTATTTTTAGATTCTTAATTGAATGGTAATTTGCTTAAAATCCTAATATGCTAGGCATTCAAGAATAAAAAAAATTCTCTTATAAGTGTGTTGAATACTATGATAAGTTTGATACTTGATAATTGTTTTGAGATATGAAGATGGTGATATTAAAGTCATGCTAGTTTAGTAGTTGTGAATTTGAGAAATACTTGTGTTGAAGCTTGTGATTCCCGTAGCATGCATGTATGGTGAACCGTTATGTGATGAAGTCGGAGCATGATTTATTTATTGATTGTCTTCCTTATGAGTGGCGGTCGGGGACAAGCGATGGTCTTTTCCTACCAATCTATCCCCCTAGGAGCATGCGCATAATGCTTTGCTTTGATAACTTGTAGATTTTTGCAATAAGTATATGAGTTCTTTATGACTAATGTTGAGTCCATGGATTATACGCACTACTCTCACCCTTCCACCTTTGCTAGCCTCTCTAATGCCACACACTTTTTGCCGGTATCATACACCCACCATATACCTTCCTCAAAACAGCCACCATACCTACCTATTATGGCATTTCCATAGCCATTCCGAGATATATTGCCATGCAACTTTCCAGCATTCCGTTTATTATGACACGCTTCATCATTGTCATATTGCATGATCATGTAGTTGACATCGTATTTGTGGCAAAGCCACCGTTCATAATTATTTCATACATGTCACTCATGAGTCATTGGATATCCCGGCACACCGCCGGAGGCATTCATATAGAGTCATATTTTGTTCTAAGAATCGAGTTGTAATTGTTGAGTTGTAAGAAAAATAGAAGTGTGATGATCATCATTATTAGAGCATTGTCCCAGTGAGGAAAGGATGATGTAGACTATGATTCCCCCACAAGTCGGGATGAGACTTCGGACGAAAAAAAGAGAAATAAAAGAGGCCATAAAAAAGAGAAAAGGCCCAAATAAAAAAAATGAGAGAAAAAGAGAGAAGGGACAATGTTACTATCCTTTTACCACACTTGTGCTTCAAAGTAGCACCATGATCTTCATAGTAGAGAGTCTCTCATGTTATCACTTTCATATACTAGTGGGAATTTTTCATTATAGAACTTGGCTTGTATATTCCAATGACGGGCTTCTTCAAAATTCCCTAGGTCTTCATGAGCAAGCAAGTTGGATGCACACCCACTTAGTTTCTTTTTGAGCTTTCATACTTATAGCTCTAGTGCATCCGTTGCATGGCAATCTCTACTCACTCACATTGATATCTATTGATGGGCATCTCCATAGCCCGTTGATATGCCTAGTTGATGTGAGACTATCTTCTCCCTTTTTTGTCTTCTCCGCAACCACCATTCTATTCCACCTATAAGTGCTATATCCATGGCTCACGCTCATGTATTGCGTGAAAATTGAAAAAGTTTTGAGAATGTCAAAAGTATGAAACAATTGCTTGGCTTGTCATCGGGGTTGTGCATGATTTAAATATTTTGTGTGGTGAAGATAGAGGATAGCCAGACTATATGATTTTGTAGGGATAACTTTCTTTAGCCATGTTATTTTGAGAAGACATAATTGCTTTGTTAGTATGGTTGAATATTATTATTTTTATGTCAATATGAACTCTTGTCTTGAATCTTTTGGATCTGAATATTCATACCACAATTAAGAAGAATTACATTAAAATTATGCCAAGTAGCACTCCGCATCAAAAATTCTGTTTTTATCATTTACCTACTCGAGGACGAGCAGGAATTAAGCTTGGGGATGCTTGATACGTCTCCAACGTATCTATAATTTTTGATTGATCCATGCTATATTATCTACTGTTTTGGACATTATTGGGCTTTATTATCCACTTTTATATTATTTTTGGGACTAACCTATTAACCGGAGGCCCAACCCAGAATTGGTGTTTTTTTCCTGTTATAGGGTTTCGAAGAAAAAGAATATCAAACGGAGTCCAAACGGAATGAAACATTCGGGAATGTGATTTTCTCAACGAACAAGACTCGGGAGACTTGGACCCTACATCAAGAAAGAAAATAGGAGGCCACGAGGTAGGGGGCGCGCCTACCCCCCCAGCGCGCCCTCCACCCTCGTGGGCCCCTGTTGCTCCACCGACGTACTCCTTCCTACTATATATACCTATGTACCCCCAAATGATCAGATACGTACCCAAAACCCTAATTCCACCACCGTAACTTTCTGTATCCACGAGATCCCATCTTGGGGCCTGTTCTGGAGCTCCGCCGGAGGGGGCATCGATCACGGAGGGCTTCTACATCAACAACATAGCCTCTCCGATGAAGTGTGAGTAGTTTACCTCAAACCTACAGGTCCATAGTTAGTAGCTAGATGGCTTCTTCTCTCTTTTTGGATCTCAATACAATGTTCTCCCCCTCTCTTGTGGAGAACTATTCAATGTAATCTTCTTTTTACGGTGTGTTTGTTGAGACCAATGAATTGTGGGTTTATGATCAAGTCTATCTATGAACAATATTTGAATCTTCTATGAATTATTTTATGTATGATTGGTTATCTTTGCAAGTCTCTTCGAATTATCAGTTTGGTTTGGCCTACTAGATTGATCTTTCCTGCAATGGGAGAAGTGCTTAGCTTTGGGTTCAATCTTGCGGTGTTCTTTCCTAGTGACAGTAGGGGCAGCAAGGCACGTATCGTATTGTTGCCATCGAGGATATAAAGATGGGGTTTTCTTCATGTTGCATGAATCTATCCCTCTACATCATGTCTTCTTGCTTAAGGCGTTACTCTGTTTTTAACTTAATACTCTAGATGCATGCTGGATAGCGGTTGATGAGTGGAGTAATAGTAGTAGATGCAGGCAGCAGTCGGTCTACTTGTCTCGGACGTGATGCCTATATACATGATCATACCTAGATATTCTCATAACTATGCTCAATTCTGTCAATTGCTCAACAGTAATTTGTTCACCCACCATAGAATACTTATGCTCTCGAGAGAAGCCACTAGTGAAACCTATGGCCCCCGGGTCTATCTTCATCATATTAATCTCCTACTACTTAGATATTTTCTTTGCTATTTACTTTGCCTTTATTTTACTTTGCATATTTATCATAAAAATACCAAAAATATTATCTTATCATATCTATCAAATCTCACTCTCGTAAGTGGCCTTATAGGGATTGACAACCCCTATTTGCGTTGGTTGCTAGGATTTATTTGTTTTGTGCAGGTATGAGGGACTCACGCGTAGCCTCCTACTGGATTGATACCTTGGTTCTCAAAAACTGAGGGAAATACTTACGCTACTTTTCTGCATCATCCCTTCCTCTTTGGGGGAAACCAACGCAGTGCTCAAGAGGTAGCAGTGACGTCCGAAGACAAGACCGGTTCCCCTGCCGCCGAAGACGACGAGGATGAGGAGGAGGAGAAAAGTGACTCTCCCCCTATTGAGGGGAGGAAGAAGAGGGCGGCCTCCACAACTTTGGAGACGGAGGCGCCCAAGAAGGGGAAGGGCTCCCTCGCGGATAACTCCGCATGGGACATCGACAACAGTCCAGAGAGACACCCCCGCGCTAAGCCTCAGGCCGCATCGTAAGTACTAAGACTTGTATCCACCCATATAGTTTCTCCTTCTCACTGCATTGAGATGATTAGTTATGTTTATTGTAGTCCGACCCACAACAGCTTCATGCGATCCTTGTCAAGAGGTTCGCTGGATTCCAAGGCGATGGCCAGCGATTCACCGCCAGCCGCTCACTCCGCCAAGAACAAGGATGATGTGGAGGTGCTGTCCCGAAGGACTGTTCCAGGCGGGGGAGAGGCTCAGGAGGCACCAGAAGGCGAAATCCCCGTCGTCGGACACCAAGGGGAATCAATCCCCATGGATACTGGTGGGGAGGGCCGTACTCAGTTCGACCCTTAGCCGAACTCAATTCCGGAGACCGAGGCTGCTCCGGAATCCGGCACGCGACCTCCTTCGGAAGAAGGGGGATGCCTGTTCGCCCGGTGACCCCTGTCCAACTAGGGGCACCGGATAATCTGCTGGAAGCGCTTCCATTGTGGATGAGCACCGTGTCCTGATGGGCACGGTAATTGAAAGGGTTCAGTCCACCAAGAGCGGACTAACCGAAGCTTGCAGCAGCCTGTTAACATGTTTTGAGGTAAGCAGCGCAAAAAAAGAGAAAATCCCAATATAGACAATAGCCCCTAAGACACTGTCCGGTATTCGAAAAGAAAAAACCGGACAGAGGATCAATCTCCTATTGCAGGAAACTAACTGAATTTGTCTGAAATGTATGCATAGGCATCGCTGTTGGCCGCAGCCTCGCATACTGCCGAAGTCTCTGGACAGAAGCAGAAGCTGGTGGAGGCCGAGGAGGAGCTGGGCCAGGTGAAGAGGCAGCTCCTGGAAAAACAAGGTAAGTAATAACCTGTTATGGATTCAAAAAAAGGATAAAATGATATGAAATAACCGAAATACAATGATGTGAACAGAGGCGACGACCGAGGTCGAGGCCCTGAAAGCGGCCCTAGTCGAAGCCGAAGGGAAGGCTGTCAAGGAGCAGGCCGCCCGTAAGAGGCTCAAGGCCCGGGTCAACAAAGTCTAACAGGAGCTCCAGGACGCGGTGAGGAAGTGCGAGACCTTGGAGCACAATGCGTCGGCTCAAGATGCCAAACTTGCCAAGGCTTGTAAGAGTGCGGAGGCGGCCCGGATTGAAGCCCAGGACGCCCTCCATGAAATCTAGGAGGCCAGGAAGATCGCGGCGGGTAAGTCATTCCATATGCAAAGCAGGAGTGTGAAGAGGAAATTTAATTTACTAACCAGGATTCGGAGTTCTCCAGGGGCCTTTGCTGATCTGCCACGCAGTGTGACGGAGTTCTTCTGAGCCGAAGAAGAGGGCTCCACGGAGAAGCTGTTTTGGTCATAATATTGCGTGCCAGAACATCCGGTACCCTTCAACAATCAGCCGAGATAGCTGGTCGATATGCACAGGGTGGCCGAACTGGCCATTAAGGATATAATAATCCGGCTGTGGCCAACCGAAGCTATTCCCAGGAGCTACTTCGGCCTCGTGAAGAGGCTGGTGGATGCCCTTCCTCGGTTGGATGTCATCAAGCGGTCCATCTGCATCGAGGGCGCGCGTCTGGCCTTCTCTTATTGCAAGGTCTGGTGGGCGAAGTTGGACGCTGTCAAGCTAGCGACCGGAGGGCCGCCGGAGGGCAAGGAGCACTGCACACCTGAGCAATACTTCGACGATGTCTTAGAGGGGTCCCGCATTGTTGCGGATCATTGTGCAAAGGACACCATCTTTGAATGAATGCATTCGAGCTCCCTCTGCCTTGTATGATAGAACAAAGTGTTTCTGCAATATAATGCTTGTTATGTTTTTAAAATTTTACTTCCTGCGCGGTCGTGTTGTATGAAATCTGAGGGTTAACCGGTCGTCGGTTTCTGCCCCACGTTGGTAGTACGGGGGTGTTCGGTATGGAATATAAACAATCTTGATCCAACTAGATGGTCCTTGAAGGAGTTGTTTAGCGCAACGAACCAGGCAACCAGACTATGCGGCTGTAACGCCCTCACTTAGCCATAGGAGTGCGGCAATAAAAACATGGGCGCATCCCCTAGTATCTGAACTACAGTGCTATAAGCGTCTGATCCGGAAGTACCAATCCTTCGCGTAATGCGGAAGAAATCTCCAATGATTTGCAACCTCCGAACAGCTAACCGGCTCTCGCCACATCATGACAGTCAGTTTTCGGCTTTCTCTACTGAGGTGCTCCTTTGGATAAACCAAAGCACAATCCTAGTAGTTCTCCCTTTACTACCTTAGCCGATATAGTGGAACGTAAGGTAGCAAGAACAGGAGCCGGGTGAGGGAGTCCTGGATTAAGGGGTCCTCGAACAGCCGGACTATATACTTTGGCCAGACTGTTGGACTATGAAGATACAAGATTGAAGACTTCATCCCGTGTCCGAGTGGGACTCTCCTTTGCGTGGAAGGCAAGCTTGGCAATTTGGATATGTAGATCTCCTCCCTTGTAACCGACTCTGTGTAACCCTAGCCCCCTCCGGTGTCTATATAAACTAGAGGGTTTAGTTCGTAGGACAAGGACAATCAGAATCATAGGCTAGCTTCTAGGGTTTAGCCTCTATGATCTCGTGGTAGATCAACTCTTGTAATACTCATATCATTAAGATCAATCAAGCAGGACGTAGGGTATTACCTCCATCGAGAGGGCCCGAACCTGGGTAAACATTGTGTCCCCTGCCTCCTGTTACCATCCATCTTAGATGCACAGTTCAGGACCCCCTACCCGAGATCCGCCGGTTTTGACACCGACATTGGTGCTTTCATTGAGAGTTCCACTGTGCCATCACGATAAGGTTCGATGGGTCGTCCTGGTTTAGGACAACATTACCTCGGGGGGAGCCCTGGCTGTAGGCCAAACTCTCCGACTAGGCGGTTTCGTCATGACCGCCCCTCTGGCCGGCGCGCCGACGATGACTTCTCAGGTCATCAAAAACAGCCTCCACGTCAGCTCGGGATTTTCCGAGCAGATGGATCCAGTAGAGCTCTCTTCTCTGAACAAGCTCTTGGATCGCATCGCCGCCCTGGGAGTCACAACGGACTATGATCAGATCGGGCTTAAACTTGACCAAAGGGAGATTAATTCTCTGCCGGTCACCCATCAGATAGCGGTAGTGGAGGAACAGTGTAGGAATTCTTCCTCTATTTTGAGGACAAAATATGTCTGGATTGCTGAGCTCTCCGAGCCGGATACCCGTCCACGGGAGGACATGGCCCAAGCTGCGAACCTAGAATCAGACAGCGGGCCAGAACTATTGGGCAACATCCCGGAGTCTGAACTGCCAAGCTCGGAAACTCCTCCGCCCCTGGGTCTCAGATTGGGTCAGGGTTTGGACATAAATCTACCCACCCACCCAGATTCAAGTGATCTTTCCCATATTAGACAAGAGCCCCAAGAGACAGTACATCACTATTGGGCCAGATTTCTCCTTGCAATGAGCAAGGTCAAGGACTGTCGCGAGGAAGACGCAGTTTCATTCTTTTGCAAAAATTGCACGGACACAAACTCTTATCCCTCGCATTACATTATTTGACATTTGCCTCTCATTTTCCTCTCCCCCACTTCACCCTTGCCGTTTTATTCGCTCTCTTCTTCCGTTCCCCTTCTCTTCTCTAGTTCGTCTCTTTTTTGCTTGTTTATTGTTTGCTTGTGTGTTGGATTGCGTGCCTGTCACGATGGCTGAAGACAATACTAAATTGTGTGATTTTTCCAGTACCAACAATAATGATTTTATTAGCACTCCGATTGCTCCTCTTACCGATGCTGAATCTTGTGAAATTAATGCTGCTTTGCTGAATCTTGTCATGAACCGTTTTCCGACCATCCTAGTGAAGATGCCCCTACCCATGTAAACAACTCTGTTGATTTGTGTGATATGGAGAAGAAGAAAGATGTGGATAATGATATTGTTAAACTGAAGCTATTCCCGTTTTCTCTTAGAGATCGTGCTAAAACTTGGTTTTCGTCTTTGCCTAAAAATAGTATCGATTCATGGAATAAGTGCAAAGATGCTTTTATCTCTAAGTATTTTCCTCCTGCTAAGATCATCACTCTTAGAAAGGATATTATGAATTTTAAGCAACTTGATCATGAACATGTTGCACAAGCTTGGGAGATGATGAAATTAATGATACGTAATTGCCCTACACATGGTTTGAATCTTTGGATGATTATACAAAAAATTTATGCCGGATTGAACTTTGCTTCTAGGAATCTTTTAGATTCGGCCGCAGGAGGCACTTTTATGGAAATCACTTTAGGAGAAGCTACTAAACTCCTAGATAATATTATGGTTAATTATTCTCAATGGCATACTGAAAGATCTACTAATAAAAAGGTGCATGCTATAGAAGAAATCAATGTTTTGAGTGGAAAGATGGATGAGCTTATGAAATTGTTTGCTAATAAGAGTGTTTCTTCTGATCCTAATGATATGCCTTTGTCTAATTTGATTGAGAATAATAATGAATCTATGAATGTGAATTTTGTTGGTAGGAACAGTTGTGGTAATAACGCGTATAGAGGTAATTTTAATCCTAGGCCGTTTCCTAGTAATTCCTCTAATAATTATGGTAATTCCTACAACAATTCTTATGGAAATTATAATAAGATGCCCTCTGATTTTGAATCTAATATTAAAGAAATTGTTAGTTCACAAGAGAGTTTCAACGCTTTGATTGAAGAAAAATTATCTAAGATTGATGAGTTGGCTAGGAACGTGGATAGAATTTCTATTGATGTTGATTCTTTGGAACTTAGATCTATTCAACCCAAGCATGATATCAATGAGTCTCTAAAAGCTATGAGAATTTCCATTGATGAGTGCAAAGAAAGAACCACTAGGATGCGTGCTAAAAAAGATTGTTTTGTGAAAGCGTGTTCTTCTAGTTTCCACGATAATAATTATGAAGATCTAAATGTTATTGATGTGTCCCCTATTAAATCTTTGTTTTGCAATATGAATCTTGATAATGATGGGACTGGGGATGAGTCAACTTTAGTTAGAAGGCGTCCCAATGATTCGGAGTTTTAAGATCTTGATGCAAAATTTGATAAAAGTGGGATTGATGAGGTCAAAATTTTAAATAGCAATGAACCCTGTCGGATGTGGGGTTCCGCCAAACCCTTAAGGTTTGAACACTAGGGTGTACGCGAAGTCTTTTCCTCCCACCGATCTACGCCCTAACTTGCTAAGATCTCGCGGACGAACTCGACGAACTCGCAACACAGAAAGACACAAGATTTATACTGGTTCGGGCCACCATTGTGGTGTAATACCCTACTCCAGTGTGGTTGAGGTTGAGGTGTTATTGTGCTAGGATAACTTGTGTGGGTGAGAGTGATCTAAGATGCCCTCTCCTCTCCCCTTGCCTATGGTGGTGGCTAGTCCTACTTATAGAGGCCCTGGTCCTCTTCCCAAATATTGAGCGGGAAGGGAGCCAACAATGGTGGGCAAATTTGAAGGGGGACAGCTAGTACAAGCTATCCTGACAAAAGGTGGTCTGCGCCTGCAAGAGGCTCTAGTGGTGACGCCGTCTTGGGCTACTCGATGACCTCCGTCTTGCCGTCCTTCTGGTCTTGGTCTTGTTGCACCAAAATGGCAACCTTTGCTTGATGCCTTGGTACTCCTCGCCTGTGCTAGTTTCCTTAGCACCAAAGAGGAAACAGGGACACTACGCGCGTTGGCGCCCGCCTGGTGTCGATCGTCATGGCTCACGTCATGAGAGCCTCATGAGGTTCGCCTCGCCTTGATATCTCCGCTCCTCGTGAGCCTGCCCGACTAGGCCACTCCAGAGGAGGTCTTGTGTCGTCCGCCTCGCGAGGCTTGGCCCCTCGCGAGGGTGTTGGATGCCTTGTTAGTGAAGATGGCCCGTACGATCTGCTAGCTTAGCCACGCCGCGGGCCGCAGGTAGGCAAGTCTGGGGACCCCTGTTCCCAGGACGCCGTCGGTAGCCCCCGGGCCCAAGGTGCGCTCGGGCTTGGCTTCGTGGCAAAGCCAAGGGTCAAGCACAGAGCATTGCGGGCCCCAAAAGCCTGCGGCCTCGGTTGACATGTGGTGGTTAATTGGACGTGTGCATCTCCGCTTCCCCACTCTGCCTCGGCAACTGCACGACTTGATGAGTCCCTGCAACATGCAAGGAAAACCATCATTACCTATGATCGTGGGAGGTGCCGGTTGGCCTTCCCTTTCTATAAATGGGGAGGGGGCGGAGCCCCCGTTGCCCATCTCTTCCTTGCTCGCTTGCTTCTTCCTTCTCACTTTGTTGCTAACACCAATGGCGCCTATCAGAAGGTTCTCCGCCGAAGAAAATGGGAAGGCCTCCCGAGATGTCCCGGATCAACTTCCGCCGAAGAAGAGGTCGATCCATCGCCGTGAAGAAGCGGCGATGCTGGTGGTAACAAGGCCTTGGTGCGAGCGGACTCCCCCAGGGTATCCGCTACCCCTGTATGCCCAAGCCGAGGACTCAAGAAGGCGGAGCGACAAGCAGCGCCGCCGGCACCGTGCCCGAGGTCGCCGCACCGCGGCGACGCGCGCCGTCGCCCCAGGAATCCACGCCGCGGACTCCTCGCGTGAGCTAGTGCTGTGGGCACTCATGCGCCGAAGCTCTTGGACCCGCTTCCCGTGGTTCTTCTCCGACGGGATGCTGCCGAGGGGGCCTCTCGAGCTTTGGTTGCAGCACGCCGACTGCGACGCTCCGGCGATGGGAGCGGAGATCAAAGCGGTACCAGCAAGATCTTCATGACTCACGGCTGGGGAGAGATCGCGTGGGTCTGCCGTGCGAGGGGCACCCTTGCGATCCATCTTGAATATGACGACGTCTCCATGCTCTTATTCAAGGTTTTCGATGCCGAGGGCCACCGCCTGGAGTCCTGCTCCGGAGAGGAGCGCGAGGCTGATGCGCGCTCCGCTCGCGACCACTCCAGCAGCAGCAGCCCTTGGGAGTCCAACAGCTCTCCTAAGCTCTACGAGACTCCGGAGACGAGCAACGACAGCTACGTGACCCCGAGCTCTCGCCGCGCTCGGAGCAGTGCTGCCGTGTCCGGCCGTCGCCGATGCTGATCTTGATGGGGTTGGCACCGGCCTCCCATGGCCCACTGTTGATGATGGCGTCTGCCATGGGGGGGTGTAGATAGGATCCTCCTTAGATTTAGCTTTTTTCTCCTGTGAAGAATCATGAAGCGTCCCGTGGGGGCATGTAAGGGTCTGTAATGTCTTTTGTGCTTATCTTCCCTGTTATGAAGATTTGATGAACGTGCATCCTGTTAAGGCTCGGTTCCCCCTTTCTTTCCTTGCGATAGCTTGTTGCTCTACACCGACAGGTTCCGGTCCCTAGGCAGGCTACAGCCGTTGCTGGTATGCCAGGTCGCGTGCCGTGGTCAAGGCCAGGAGGTGTGCAGCCCGAGGTCCAGTAAGAGCCCCTGAGGCACGATGCTCAGGAGGTCCCCCTTAGCGCTCAAGCGGCCATGGTAAGGAAGAAAGGGAGTTGATGTGGCCGCAACGGGATTGCGGCAAGCCGTGAGTATCCATAAGGCCCAGACATTTAGCCGATCCAAGGGCGAGACTTATCTTGTGAACTTCGTGGCGATTCCTGCCATTGCGCTGGGGTTGCGCGCCAACTTGTGCGGCATAGCTAGGCCGACCCATACAAGTTTCCCTCCTCCCATGCTCTCCTTAGTGCTCTGCATCCTCAGGTCCCGGCCCTCGAGCGAGCTCAGCCGCCGCTGGTATGCCAGGTCGCGATGCCGTGGTCAAGGCCAGGGGGTGAGGGCTGGAGAGCCAGTAAGAGCTCCGAAGTCGTGATGCTCAGGAGCCCCCCTTTTAGCGCGCAAGCGAATTGCACGGGAGAAAAGGAGACTCGCAGTGCGGCCTGCTATTGTCCCCGCGGGGTCCCTGTGAACAGGCACAAGAAGAACATGGTTTGCCGTTACAGCCGTCAGCCTGCCGCTGGTTGGTCCGGATGAAGTGAAGGCACTGAGGGCCTGGTGAGGTGACGTGTGCGGGGCATGCCGCGAGCCAGAGCTCGACCGCTCAGATTTGTCGACGTGGCAGGGATGGACCCATGCACCAGCGCCGTGCCTGTGAGGAGGCCCCATGGGAGGCGATGATCGAGCATGTGATAATCGTGGGCAGGTTAAGCAAGGAAGGCAAATCAGTTTGGGTAAATGCAGGAAGATACGTGCCACTGGGTCCGGCCCGAGCGGCTTGGGGATGGTGCAGCCCGAGGGGCGCCCCTGCAAGGTAAGCTAAAGACATAAGCAAATGGGATACATGTCGTAGGGACGGACCCACACGGCCTGGGACTAATGCAGCCCAAGGGGCGCTCCTAGCTTAACAATCTTGGAAGATGTCACCTGGCTCTGTAGACAAAGCAGAGTTGGTGCAGCTGAAGGAGTGCGTTGAAGAAAGAACTCCTCATGAGCCACCAGATCCCTGAGCCTCGGGAGGCTCTGGGGGCTCAGGAGGCTTCCCGAAGACCATCTCCATTCCCTCCAGGACGACGCGGTACCTGGCCTCTTGAGTTGCCAGGTCATGACGCATGGCGCGCTGATAGGCCGACGCCATGCTCGGCAAGCCGAGGGGCATGCGAATGTAGCTCTGTGGCGGGCCCTTGCAACGGCCCACACACGAAGGCCAGAAGCGCTCCTGAGACGCGGTCCTATTGAGCCATGGGACGTCGATGCAGACACGCAGCTCAGCACCCTCGCCTGGGTGGTGAGCCGCGCCCCGTGAGAGGCTGTCGCCGCGCATGGCTCTTGTGTCTTGCAGTTCCTGTGTGGTCGTGGGGATGAACTCCTGAGCGGTGGGCACCCCTTGGCCTGCGTTCTCTTGAGGATAATGTGCCGTGTGGCATGCCTCCAAGTGGTGCCCAAGTGCCTCCCTCATGAGGTCGGCAAGGCCTGAGGCCCTCCAGAAGAGAGCCCCCTGCCCGAGGAGGGCGCTGGGCGCGCCTTCCTATGGCGATGGAGGGAGGCACCCCTGGGACGGACGCTGATCCTGACGAGGCTCCTACCGTGACGCCATCCTCCTGAGGTCCTGCGCGGCGCAGCTGCTTCTTCTTGGGGATGGCCTCCGGAGGGCCCTCACTTCTGATGTCGGTGTCATCGATTGCTGCAGCTTGGAATGCGCGCTCGAGGGAGCACACCGCATCCCTTTGTTCACACGAGACCGTCATGACCCCACCACTTCCAGGCATCTTCAGGATGTTGTAGCCGTGGTGGGTGACCGCCATGAACTTTGCCAGGGCTGGATACCCAAGGATGGCATTGTACAGCCGGTGGATGTGCGCGATGTTGAAATCAATGAGCTCAATGCGGTAGTTGTCGCGCGTGCCGAAGGTGACAGGAAGGCGGACCTGCCCTATCGGTGTGGTGGAGCCATCGGTCAATCCTGAGAAAGGTTTGGTAGGCTGGAGCTGCTCATATGGCACTTGGAGGTTGTCGAAGGTGTCGACGTACAGGACGTTGACCCTTCACCGCCGTCGATGAGGGTCTTGGTAACCTGCACATTGCTGATGACTGGGGAACACAACATCAGGATGACGCCGGCGGTGGCCGCGCACTTGAGCTGGTCTGCCAAGTCGAAAGTGATGGCGCACTGGGACCACTTGAGTGGGCGCGCGACCTGAAGCTTGGGGAGCACCGCATTCACCTCGTGAGCGAACCGTTTGAAGATGCGCTGAGAGGCTGGGGCCTGGACACTGCCCAGGATGCAGGCGATTGCACACGGCTCCTGGAAGCCCCCAGCCACCTCGTCTTGATGATGGTCGTCGTTCCTTTTTGGTGGCGGCAGTGGAGGAAGACCGATGTTGCCTTGGGGGCGATCCTCACGAGGCTGGTCTCTCCAGGGCCCCTCACGAGGATGGTCCTACCAACGGTCCTCACGAGGCCTGTCGCGCCATTCCTGGCGCAGGCCACGGTCGTCCCAGCGTCCGCCTCCTCATCCTCCTCCACGGCCATAGCCCTGGTGGCCGCGCTCGAGGCGTCGACCGTAGCGTCCCCCGCGTAGGGCTTAGAGCTCTTGGCAATCGCTGGTGTTGTGGGTGTTCAGGTTATGGAAGGCGCAGAATGGTCGGCTATTCTTGGACGACTCGGGCTGATCTCTGCCCCGTTTGGTGTTGGGCTCCGCAGCTAGCACTACTGCTTCCTTGAGCTTCACGTCCTTGGCCTTGGCTTTCTTCTCCTCTGTGCATGCGGCTGGCAGCTCCAGTAGGGAAAGGCGCCCCTCCTCAGCTCTTGCGCACTTGGTCGCCAGGTTGAATAGCTCCTGAGACATGCAGAGCTCCTCGTGGATAGCGAGCTCGTCCTTCATCTTGACGTCATGGACACCATCGGAGAACGCGGAGATGATGGCCTCATCCGTGACCTTGGGGATCTTGAGGCGGGTGCTGTTGAAGCACTGGATGTACTTCTGGAGGGTCTCCCTTGGTTGTTGCTTGATGCGGCGTAGGTCGGTCGTGGCCGGCGGGCGATCGCGAGTGCCCTGGAAGTTGGCGACGAAGCGGTCGTGCATCTCGTCCTAGGAGGAGATCGAGCCGTGCTGCAGGTTCAGGAGCCAGGTGCGGGCCCCATCCTTGAGAGCCATGGGAAACTAGTTCGCCATGACTTTCTCGTTGCCGTTGGCTGCTTTGATGCTTAGTTCGTAGAGCTGCAGGAACTCCGCGGGGTCGGCGGTGCTGTCATAGCGAGGAGGCAGATCCGGCTTGAACTTGCCTGGCCAGGCGACGCTGCGCAGCTCAGGGGTGAAGGCGCAGCAGCCGGCCGTGGTTAATGGGGTCCGCCTTCGGGGTGGAGCTTGGTCTTGTCGAGGTCCACGCGGCGCCGCTGCAAGCGGCGCATGGTCTTGACGAGGCGGCGCGGGAAGTGGGGGTGCAGCTTCTCGTGGCCGTGGGATTTCTTGGTAGCTTCTCTCTTCGCACGGGCACCGGGCGTGGCGGATCGCACCGCGGGGCCGCACGCCTTGATGCCAAGGCGCCGTCTTTGGGCTGGCGTGGTGGAGGCGCGCCTCGGGCCTCGTCGCCCGTGGCTGGCTGAGGGTGAGGCCAAGAGAGGGACGATGCCAGGGAGTCCCCTGCGGTGCAGATGAGCTCGGTGACGCTATCAAGCCACTGCTCATAGAGGTCGTCGACCAGGCGGTAGTGCAGGAGCTCGTTGGCGGCGAGGAGTGCGGCCCGCGCCTCCATGGGAGCGCGGTGTGCATGAGACGAAGAACCGGCTGGCGCCAGCGATGGAGTGGTGGTGCGGCCGTCCTGCCGCACCGAAGGATGCAGCGAAGACGCTTGCTGCTCGTTCCCCACCGGGCCGGTGGCAGGTTTGGCGGCGAGAGACGGAGAACGACGTGGTGGCCCGCTGATGGGATCCGTCTGAGCAACATGGGCGGTGAGGGCAGCCCGACGCTCAGCTCGAGCACGACGAGCGTCCGCCATGGAGACGATGGAGCGATGGAGCGACGAACTGACGGAGGGAAAGCTACGGCGCACCCCAAATGTCGGATGTGGGGTTCCAGCAAACCCTTAAGGTTCGAACACTACGGTGCACGTGGAGTCTTTTCCTCCCACCGATCTATGCCCTAACTCGCTAAGATCTCGCGGACAAACTCGACGAACTCGCAACACAGAAAGACACAAGATTTATACTGGTTCGGGCCACCGTTGTGGTGTAATACCCTACTCCAGTGTGGTGGTGGTGGATTGCCTCTCGGGCTGATGATGAACAATACAATGGGAAGAACAGCCTCCTGAGGTTGAGGCGTTCTTGTGCTAGGCTAACTTGTGTGGGTGAGAGTGATTTAAGATGTCCTCTCCTCTCCCCTTGCCTATGGTGGTGGCTAGTCCTACTTATAGAGGCCCTGGTCCTCTTCCCAAATATTGAGCGGGAAGGGAGCCAACAATGGCGGGAAAATTTGAAGGGGGACAACTAGTACAAGCTATCCTGACAAAAGTGGTCTGCGCCTGCGAGAGGTTCTGGTGGTGACGCCGTCTTGGGCTCCACGATGACCTCCGTCTTGCCGTCCTTCTAGTCTTGGTCTTGTTGCACCAAAATGGCAAGCTTTGCCTGATGCCTGGGTACTCCTCGCCTGCGCTGGTTTCCTTAGCACCAAAGAGGAAACAAGGACGCTGCGCGCGCTGGCGCCCGCCTGGTGTCGATCGTCATGGCTCACGTCACGAGAGCCTCGTGAGGTTCGCATCACCTTGATATCTCTGCTCCTCGTGAGCCTGCCCGACTAGTACACTCTAGAGGAGGTCTTGTGTCGTCCTCCTCGCGAGGCTTGGCCCCTCGCAAGGGTCTTGGATGCCTTGTTGGTGAAGATGGGTCGTACGGCCTACTAGCTTAGCCACGCCGCGGGCCACAGGCAGGCAAGTCTGGGGACCCCCGTTCCCAGGACGTCGACAAACCCACTATCTTGGATTACAAGGAATTTATTTATGATAATTGTTCTTTAATAGATTGTATTTCCTTGTTGCAGTCCGTGCTAAATTCTCCGCATGCTTATAGTCAAAAGAAAGCTTTCACTAAACATATCGTTGATGCTTTAATGCAATCTTATGAAGAAAAGCTTGAATTGGAATTTTCTATCCCAAGAAAACTTTATGTTGAGTGGGAACCTACTACTAAAATTAAAATTAAAGATCATGAATGCTTTGCTTTCTGTGATTTGGGTGCTAGTCTTTCCACGATTCCTAAAAGTTTGTGTGATTTGCTAGGTTTCCGTGAATTTGATGATTGTTCTTTAAACTTGCATCTTGCGGATTCCACCATTAAGAAACCTATGGGAAGAATTAATGATGTTCGTATTTTTGCAAATAGGAATTATGTGCCCGTAGATTTCATTGTTCTTGATATAGATTGCAATCCTTCATGTCCTATTATTCTTGGTAGACCTTTCCTTAGAACGATTGGTGCAATTATTGATATGAAAGAAGGGAATATTAGATTCCATTTTTCGTTAAGGAAGGTCATGGAACACTTTCCTAGAAAGAGAATTAAATTACCTTATGAATCTATTATGAGAGCCACTTATGGATTGCATACCAAAGATGATAATACCTAGATCTATCCTTGCTTTTATGCCTAGATAGGGGCGTTAAACAATAGCGCTTGTTGGGAGGCAACCCAATTTTATTTTTGTTTCTTGCTTTTTCATTCTATTTAGTAATAAATAATTCATCTAGCCTCTGTTTAGATGTGGTTTTATGCTTTTTAATTAGTGTTTGTGCCAAGTAGAACCTTTGGGAAGACTTGGGGAAAGTCTTTGCGATCTTGCTGTAAAAAACAGAAACTTTAGCGCTCACGAGATTTGCTGCCATTATTTACTGGAGAGTGATATTTAGTTAATTATTTTTGCAAATGATTAATAGGTAAATTCTCACATCCAGAAATTTATTTTAGAATTTTTTGGGTTCCATAAATATTCGAAACCTACATATTACTACAGACTGTTCTGTTTTTGACAAATTCTGTTTTTCGTGTGTTGTTTGCTTATTTTGATAAATCTATGGTTAGTAATAGAGTTTATGAACCATAGAGAAGTTGGAATACAGTAGGTTTAACACCAATATAAATAAAGAATGAGTTCATTACAGTACCTTGAAGTGGTGGTTTGTTTTCTTTTTCTAACGGAGCTCACGAGATTCTCTTTTAAGTTTTGTGTTGTGAAGTTTTCAAGTTTTGGGTAAAGATTTGATGGATTATGGAATAAGGAGTGGCAAAAGCCTAAGCTTGGGAATGCCCAAGGCACCACAAGGTAAAATCCAAGGACAACCAGAATCCTAAGCTTGGGGATGCCCCGGAAGGCATCCCCTCTTTCGTCTTCGTCCATCGGTAACTTTACTTGGAGCTATATTTTTATTCACCACATGATATGTGTTTTGCTTGGAGCGTCTTGTATGATTTGAGTCTTTGCTTTTTAGTTTACCACAATCATCCTTTCTGTACACACCTTTTGGGAGAGACACACATGAATTGGAATTTATTATAATACTCTATGTGCTTCACTTATATCTTTTGAGATAGATAATTTTGCTCCAGTGCTTCGCTTATATATTTTAGAGCACGGCAGTGGTTTTATTTTATAGAAATTATTGATCTCTCATTCTTCACTTATATTATTTGGAGAGTCCCTTAAAACAGCATGGTAATTTGCTTTGGTTATGAATTTAGTCCTAATATGATAGGCATCCAAGATCGGTGTAATAAAAACTATCATAAAAAGTGCATTGAATACTATGAGAAGTCTGATACTTGATGATTGTCTTGAGATATGGAGATGGTGATATTGGAGTCATGCTAGTTGAGTAGTTGTGAATTTGAGAAATACTTGTTCTAAAGTTTGTGATTCCCGTAGCATGCATGTATGGTGAACCGTTATGTGATGAAGTCGGAGCATGATTTATTTATTGATTGTCTTCCTTATGAGTGGAGGTCGAGGACGAGCGATGGTCTTTTCCTACCAATCTATCCCCCTAGGAGCATGCGCGTAGTACTTTGTTTCGATACCTAATTAATTTCTGCAATAAGTATGTGAGTTGTTTATGACTAATGTTGAGTCCATGGATTATACGCACTCTCACCCTTCCACCATTGCTAGCCTCTCTAGTACCACGCAACTTTCGTCGCTACCATAAACCCACCATATACCTTCCTCAAAACAGCCACCATACCTACCTATTATGGCATTTCCATAGCCATTCCGAGATATATTGCCATGCAACTTTACACCGTTCCGTTTGTTATGACACGCTTCATCATTGTCATATTGCTTTGCATGATCATGTAGTTGACCTCATATTTGTGGCAAAGCCACCGTTCATAATTCTTTCATACATGTCACTCATGAGTCATTGCATATCCTGGTACACCGCCGGAGGCATTCACGTAGAGTCATATTTTGTTCTAAGTATCGAGTTGTAATTCTTGAGTTGTAAGTAAATAAAGTGTGATGATCATCATTATTAGAGCATTGTCCCAAGTGAGGAGAGGATGATGGAGACTATGATTCCCCCACAAGTCAGGATGAGACTCCAGACGAAAAAAGAGGCCATAAAAAAAGAGAAAAGAAGGCCCAAATAAAAAAATTTGAGAGAAAAAGAGAGAAGGGACAATGTTACTATCCTTTTCCACACTTGTGCTTCAAATTAGCACCATGATCTTCATGATAGAGAATCTCATATGTTATCACTTGCATATACTAGTGGGAATTTTACATTATAGAACTTGGCTTCTATATTCCAATAATGGGCTTCCTCAAAATGCCCTAGGTCTTCGTGAGCGAGCAAGTTGGATGCACACCCACTTAGTTTCTTTTAGAGCTTTCATACACTTATAACTCTAGTGCATCCATTGCATGGCAATCCCTACTCACTCACATTGATATTTATTGATGGGCATATCCATAGGCCATTGATACGCCTAGTTGATGTGAGACGATCTTCTCCCTTTTTGTCTTCTCCACAACCACCGTTCTATTCCACATATAGTGCTATGTCCATGGCTCACGCTCATGTATTGCGTGAAGATTGAAAAAGTTTGAGAACATCAAAAGTATGAAACAAATGCTTGGCTTGTCATCGGGGTTGTGCATGATTTAAATATTTTGTGTGGTGAAGATAGAGCATAGCCAGACCATATGATTTTGTAGGGATAACTTTCTTTGGTCATGTGATTTTGAGAAGACATAATTACTTAGTTAGTATGCTTGAAGTATTATTATTTCTATGTTAATATTAGACTTTTGTCTTGAATCTTTTGGATCTGAATATTCATGCCACAATAAAGAGAATTACATTGAGAATCATGTTAGGTAGCATTCCACATCAAAAATTATGTTTTTTATCATTTACCTACTCGAGGACGAGCAGGAATTAAGCTTGGGGATGCTTGATACATCTCCAACGTATCTATAATTTTTGATTGTTCCATCCTATTATATTATCTGTTTTGGATGTTAATGGGCTTTATTTTACACTTTTATATTATTTTTGGGACTAACCTACTAACCCAAGTGCCGGGCGGTGATGCTGATTCCCGCCAGCATCTATGGGGACAGGGCCCCTTTTCGGTTCGGTGGGGGGCGGAGAGCGCACAAAGAGCGGATCGAGGCAGTGCACGCGGGGGGGATTTTTACCCAGCTTCGGGCCGCACGGATGCGTAAAACCCTACTGCTGCTTGTTTGGTGTATATTGGATTCTTGCTCAGGAGCGATGGGCGCTGCCAGACTGAGCGTAAGAGTGTCTCTGGGGTTCAACGAGCCGAGCTAGCCGAGTCCCTGAACTCCCCGACCTGTGGAACCCTTTCTACATTGCGCTTGGGCCTCCTTTTATACTCAAGGGGTCACCGACAGGGGGCAATGTAGACAAGAAGGGTAAAAATGGAAAAGGATGGGTAGGTGCAGCTACCTCTACTGTGGATACAGTGTGCCCTACCTAACTCTGACGGCAGGGGACAAGGGCATTAAATGCCTGTCTGAGTCTCCTAAACAGTGCAAAAGGTGACCGTTAGGAGTGCCACCGTTTGCCACGATGGGCTTCTCTTCATCTCCGCTTGCCACCACGTACCCCTAGCTGCACGGCCTCCCGCCACGTGCGCTCTGGGAGAGTCCCAGAGCGACACGTTAGCAGGTGGGCTGGAGCGCGGGCACACAGTGGGGGTTTCCCGCGGCAAGCTCCTTGCCGCGGCCGTCGTCTTGTCGCGTCCGGAAGCTTGTCGCTCGCCGGATCTTGCCGGGACGCAGGGCGCATCACAGCAAGCTTTCTTGGTATGTCTTGAGTGGCCTTCCCGGCAAGCTCCTCTTGCCGGGGTCTCGTCTCTTCCCAGCAAGCTCCTCTTGCTGGGGCCTTGGTTGGCCTTCCCGGCAAGCTCCTCTTGCCGGGGCCTCGGTAGTCCTTCCCGGCAAGCTCCTCTTGCCGGGGCCTCGACTTGAATACTTTGTTCTTGAATGGCCTTCAAGGGAACCACGGAGGGTCCTGGCGGTCACCCGGCAGGCCTTGCCGCGGGGCGCTGCAACTGCCCGTGCACGAGTTCGGGGTAATAGGGTACCCCTACTCTAGTACACCGACAGGAGCCCCCGGGCCTGGGCCATACACGGTGCCGAGCGCTGTTGGGCCAGGCCCAAAACAGTGCACGGGCACGCGCGGCCTAGGTCACGCCAAATCTAACTCTGCTCCCACCGCGCACACCCAGAACGGCACGCGTCAAACGCGGCATCGTGGGAGAGATCGTGGATGGCGTGCGTGGGGCTAAGCCCCCCGAGCATGCATCATGCCACGATGATGGGGACGATTCACGCCCTCCTCTTTAAACGGAGGTAGGTGTGAGGGCGTGGTGCATTTACTGGACGGGGATGGTGCGCGGTTTTCGGGACGTCCACTCCCCGCGTTCACGGGGCGGAACGATGCTGCCTCATCTGTCGCCTCAGTTCTGCATCCCCGCCACGCGGCTCCCATGCGCTTGAGGTCACGGACGGTGGATTGGGAAATTGGGCCATCGCAAGCGGGTTGGCCCCGACTCCCTTCCCTTCCTGTGCCTTGATTCGCTGAGCGGGGCGGCTGAGCCCCCACCTCGCTCCTTTATAATGAGTGGGATGGGAGCATGGAAAACCCGCACTCTCTCATCTTCTCCTTTCTTCGGCTTATGCTCCCCTTTCTCTCATCTGCCATGGAGAAAGGGAAACCAGGCCCTTCCCCGGTGGCGGCGAGGGTCGCCGCCAGACAGCGCCTCTCTTCCTCTTCCGCGCCCGTGGTGGCAGAACCAGTCTTGAGGGGAAGAGGAAGGGGGCGAGGTCGCGGATGAGGTCGAGGACGAGGTCGAGGTTCTCGGGGAAGAGGCGGACGGGATGGTGCGTCAGCTTCACCCCCGCCGGCGGCTCTTCCTCCCACGGCGGTCCACATAGGGGACGACCCTTGCGAGTTCTTCGTCAGGCTGCGCCGGGCGCCTCGTCGTCGCCTCCGGCTTCCAGCTCCGTTTGCGCGCGTGATGGAAGTGGAGCCGCCCGAGACGCTGAGACTGCACATGAGGGGCTGTGGAATCAGCGGCACGCGAGTCCGCGTTGCATTCCCAGCCCCTAATATGATGTATCTTGATCGAGGGTGGAAGACGTTCGCCCGCATCCACAGCTTGACGGAGGGGTTTACCCTCCATTTTAAGTTGATGGAGGGTGATCTCCTCTCCGTCAAGGCCTTCGGGTGCTTCGGCACTCGGGCGAAGTGCTGCGTGGATAGCTCCTCCGACAGCGAAGGCTCCTCCTCGAGCGAGAGCGACAAGGAGGGGAGCGATAGCGACGACGAGGGTAGCGGGCGGCGGAGTAGCGGGTCCGACTAGGCGTCGGGAACCGCCTTGCGCGGCACCGGCGACCCCATCGTCCGCGTCGCCGGCTTCTTGAACTCCCCGGGGTCGTCTCCTTGGGCGGCTGGCGTAGGGAGGCTGCGGAAGGGGAAGAGGGCAGGCGACAAGGCCGTCAAGCCGGAGTACGAGGGCGTGGTGCCCTCGACAGCGTGCTGACGTCCCATCGCCCCGTCTTTGAGCCCTGCTTCCAGCGCCACCGTCGCCGTCCAGCCTTCGGACGTCCCCTGGGATGTTCCCTTGGTGTCTTCTGGCACCCGTAGCTCGCCTAGGCACCCCTTTTGCCCTTTTCGCCTCCTTGACCTGCCTCCTGAAAAAAAGGGGAACAGGAAAGGGATTACGGGCATCTTATCTTTTTAATTTGTAAGCCTTTGGGCCTTAGCTGTATCTAAAATCTGTAATCCTCTCTTTCATGTTTTTCATCCTCTATGGACTGTACCTGAACGGGATGTTTTTTAATGAAAAAGGGGGATGCTTGCCGGGTTATTTGTCTCGCGAGTTAAACCCACGCCAAGGAACAAATCCTTGGTATCCCTCGGACAGACATTTCATCTCCCGGCAACAGGCCCTGCCGCCTTCCCACGTCGCTCAACCTTTCTCACGCTTTTAACGGAGGCAGGAACGAGGTGGGTGCGGTCTCCTCGTTTCATCCCTTTGCTGCCGCGACTACGACCGAACTTGGCCCCGGGAGTGAGCCCCAGGGCCTAGAGTCGAGGGAGCACGGCAACTTCTGGGAAGAAACGTGGATTCGCATTCCCCAGTCCATAAGAGGACGCATGATGAGGGATGAAGGACTTATCTGATAGCGCAGCCCTCGGCAACTCTGGTTTGCCGTGGACGATTCTTGGCACTCACAGCCCCCGGCGATGCTGGCTTGTCGGTAAGGCTCTTATCTGCCGCAGAGAACTTCAACGTTCTCGACGCCGGCTTCCGGCAAGCTGGTTGCCAGGAAGGCTTTTATCTTCAACAGAGAACCTTGACGTTCTCGATGCTGGCTTCCGGCAAACTGGTTGCCAGGAAGGCTTTTATCTTCAGCAGAGAACCTTGACGTTCTCGATGCTGGCTTCCGGCAAACTGGTTGCCAGGAAGGCTTTTATCTTCAGCAGAGAACCTTGACATTCTCGATGCTGGCTTCCGGCAAACTGGTTGCCAGGAAGGCTTTTATCTTCAGCAGAGAACCTTGACGTTCTCGATGCTGGCTTCCGGCAAACTGGTTGCCAGGAAGGCTTTTAGCGAAGAGATTCGTTGTTCTTGACACCGGCTCCCGGCAAGATCGTTGCCGGAAAGGCTTATGGCGAAGAACTTCGTTGTTCTTGACGCCGGCTCCCGGCAAGATTGTTGCCGGAAAGGCTTATGGAGAAGAACTTCGTCGTTCTTGACGCCAAAAAGATTGGCCCTAAGGGCGTTGCCAGCCCCCGGGCCGTAACTGCGTTCAAACATAGCGAGTGATTAGCGTCTGGAGTGCACTTAACTTGTTTACGAATTTTGACTTCTGCTACGTATTCCCTATGCCTGCTGGAATGCTTCCCGGTGCGTGTGATCCAGCCAGCAGCGCTTGAGGGAACGGGCCCTTAGCGGCTACTTCGGGAACAGCGCCTCCCGGAAAGGTTTACCTTCTTGGTTCTAGCGCAACTGCACAAGTTGCCGAGTGGACTCGAGGCAACATGGGGCGCAACTAGCCCCGAGAAGGCTCCACGGCATACAGGTCTATGCAGAAATCTTAAATAAAGAGCACATGCTATCTTCCTGTTCGACCCCTCTTTGTACGTCCACCCTACGCTTTCTAGGGAGACTTGCTGGTGCAGGCACCCTTGCCGCGAGCGCCGAGTGCGGAACTTCAGCAGCCTGCTGGCGGGGTCGCTACCGACAAGTAATCTTGTCGCAACTAGTTGCAGCTCGCTTAAGTTGTTGAGCGGACTCGAAACAAAGTAAGGGCGCTTGCAGCTCTCTTAAGTTGCTGAGCGGACTCGAAGCAAAGTAAGGGCGCTAGCAGCTCACTTAAGTTGTTGAGCGGACTCGAAACAAAGTAAGGGCGCGACTAGCTACGAGTTGATTCCTCCGCGCACAGGTTTTTCGTACAAAGAAAAAGATCTCCAAGGCGGATAACTTTATACAGAAAGGGAATATCTAAAGTTTTGCATGACTTAGCTTTTTTTTGTTGGCGCACTGGCGTCGTTCTCTTGCTCGCCCGCTCCTTGGGAGCCATGACGATGAGGATTTAGCTTGTGTGCCCGCCGGATCGGGTTCGCACAATCTCGACGCCCCCCTACCTGGCGCGCCAGAGATGCCGGGCGGCGATGCTGATTCCCGCCAGCACCTATGGGGACAGAGCCCCTTTTCGGTTCGGTGGGGGGCGGAGAGCGCACAAAGAGCGGATCAAGGCAGTGCACGCGGGGGGGATTTTTACCCAGCTTCGGGCCGCACGGATGCGTAAAACCCTACTGCTGCTTGTTTGGTGTATATTGGATTCTTGCTCAGGAGCGATGGGCGCTGCCAGACTGAGCGTAAGAGTGTCTCTGGGGTTCAACGAGCCGAGCTAGCCGAGTCCCTGAACTCCCCGACCTGCGGAACCCTTTCTACATTGCGCTTGGGCCTCTTTTTATACTCAAGGGGTCACCGACAGGGGGCAACGTAGACAAGAAGGGTAAAAATGGAAAAGGATGGGTAGGTGCAGCTACCTCTACTGTGGATACAGTGTGCCCTACCTAACTCTGACGGCAGGGGACAAGGGCATTAAATGCATGTCTGAGTCTCCTAAACAGTGCAAAAGGTGACCGTTAGGAGTGCCACCGTTTGCCACGATGGGCTTCTCTTCATCTCCGCTTGCCACCACGTACCCCTAGCTGCACGGCCTCCCACCACGTGCGCTCTGGGAGAGTCCCAGAGTGACACGTTAGCAGGTGGGCTGGAGCGCGGGCACACAGTGGGGGTTTCCCGCGGCAAGCTCCTTGCCGCGGCCGTCGTCTTGTCGCGTCCGGAAGCTTGTCGCTCGCCGGATCTTGCCGGGACGCAGGGTGCATCGCAGCAAGCTTTCTTGGTATGTCTTGAGTGGCCTTCCCGGCAAGCTCCTCTTGCCGGGGTCTCGTCTCTTCCCGGCAAGCTCCTCTTGCCGGGGCCTTGGTTGGCCTTCCTGGCAAGCTCCTCTTGCCGGGGCCTCGGTAGTCCTTCCCGGCAAGCTCCTCTTGCCGGGGCCTCGACTTGAATACTTTGTTCTTGAATGGCCTTCAAGGGAACCACGGAGGGTCCTGGCGGTCACCTGGCAGGCCTTGCCGCGGGGCGCTGCAACTGCGCGTGCACGAGTTCGAGGTAATAGGGTACCCCTACTCTAGTACACCGACACCAAGGCCTAGTGCAAATTGCTGTTTTTTTTGCCTATTTCAGTGTTTCGCAGAAAAGGAATATCAAACAGAATCCAAACGGAATGAAACCTTCGGGAGAGTTATTTTTGGAGAAAACATGATCCAGAGGACTTGGAGTGGACGTCAAGAAACAAATGAGGAGTCCACGAGGCAGGGGGCGCGCCCTCCCCCTCGTGGCTCAGCCGACCTACTTCTTCCTCCTATATATACTCATATACCCTGAAAACAACCAGGAGCACCACGAAACCCTATTTCCACCCCCGCAACCTCCTGTACCCTAGAGATCCCATCTTGGGGCCTTTTTCGGAGCTCTGCCGGAAGGGGCATCGATCACGGAGGGCCTCTACATCAACTCCATGGCCTCTCCAGTGATGTGTGAGTAGTTTACTTCAGACCTTCGGGTCCATAGTTATTAGCTAGATGGCTTCTTCTCTCTCTTTGGATCTCAATACAAAGTTCTCCTCGATCTTCTTGGATATCTATTCGATGTAACTCTTTTTGTGGTGTGTTTGTCGAGATCCGATGAATTGTGGGTTTATGATCAAGTCTATCTATGAAAAATATTTGATTCTTCTCTGAAATCTTTTATGTATGATTGTTTATCTTTGCAAGTCTCTTCGAATTATTAGTTTGGTTTGACCTACTAGATTGATCTTTCTTGTAATGGGAGAAGTGCTTATCTTTGGGTTCAATCTTGCGGTGCTCGATCCCAGTGACAGAAAGGGAAATGACACGTATTGTATTGTTGCCATCAAGGATAAGAAGATGGGTTTTATATCATATTGCTTGAGTTTATCCCTCTACATCATGTCATCTTGCCTAATGCGTTACTCTGTTCTTATGAACTTAATACTCTAGATGCATGCTGGATAGCGGTCGATGTGTGGAGTAATAGTTGTAGATGCAGGCAGGAGTCGGTCTACTTATCACGGGCGTGATGCCTATATACATGATCATGCCTAGATATTCTCATAATTATTCGCTTTTCTATCAATTGCTCGACAGTAATTTCTTCACCCACTGTAATACTTATGCTATCTTGAGAGAAGCCACTAGTGAAACCTATGGCCCCAGGTCTATCTTTTATCATATAAGTTTCCAATCTATTTTATGTTGCAATCTTTACTTTCAATCTTTATCATAAAAATACCAAAAATATTTATCTTATTATTATAATCTCTACCAGATCTCACTCTCGTAAGTGACCGTGAAGGGATTGACAACCCCTTTATCGCATTGGTTGCGAGGATCTTATTTGTTTGTGTAGGTACAAGGGACTTGCATGTGGCCTCCTACTGGATTGACACCTTGGTTCTCAAAAACTGAGGGAAATACTTACGCTACTTTGCTGCATCACCCTTTCCTCTTCAAGGGAAAACCAACGCAGTGGTCAAGAGGTAGCAAAGGTTTTTGAACATACAAGGTCAAATTTAACGTTGTCTATTTAGGTCAATCCTCAAAGTTCAAGAGTACTCTAAACACAAATGCTCCCATTTCAAAATTTTGAATGAAGCTCCAAAAGAGCCTCTACTCGCACAAAACCGCGTGAGACCAATGTTTGGTAGAAGGAAATTACTTTTCTAACTCTGACCCGTGAAACCTACCGGCCTGACGTCCAAAGGTCTAAACCGGGGTAGGTTTGTAGCTTCATCTAGACGCGACGCAACCTCCTACGAAAAACATCCATACACAATGACCGCCTAAAAGCACACATGCGCGGCCGAAATGCTCCCACCCACTATTTCGGACACCTGGGATTACCATCCTACCCCCGACCCGCAGTAGGTCTAGGATTTAAGAGGGGGGGGGGAGTTTGTAATTTCCCCAAAATTTCAAACAAGAGCATCCCATCTATTAAAAAAACAAAAAACAAGCACGTCCCAGACCAAAAGATAGTTCTCCCTTAGCTCCCCCCGCCACCCCCCGTCCGATTCCCCATTCATACTCCATGGGCGACAAAACTACCTCCCCACTAGCCGCAAAACCCCGGTGTCCTCTGTTGGCCACCCCATCCCATCCATCATCTGCTACCCTCCTCCATCAGGCCGGAGCCGATACCCCAACATCATCATCCAGCGCAACCTCAACCGCAACGCCCTCCACGGCTAGTAGTTGAAGCCGAGGCCGAGCTATCCGTACCCGAGCCAGTTCAACCACGCCGTCCTGCACCTCACCGCTGCCGCTCCAACTTCGCCACCGTCCACCACACCGGAGTTGTTCCCGCTACACCGTCCTTTGCCTCCTTGGATCTGCATCCCCTCCGTCGACAGACGACCACCACAACACAATCAACAATTTGGCCATGGGTTTGTCCAAGGCTTGACCCTCCTCCAAAACATCGGTTCCCCAGGTAAAACCAAGAAAATTGCCGCGACATCCGGAGGACCCAGCACTGGCGACCGGAAATGGTACCCATGTTCCCTTATTTGTGCAAATATTACGTGTCTACTTGCATGGTATTCATCCCATAGAAGACACCAATTGACCGCTTCTTCTTGATACTAGATGTTCCTAGTAACTCACAATGCACAAGGTTTGTCCTCATATACTATTTCACCTTAGCTAGAGGTCCGTCGCCCCCTGGATTTCAATTCCTCGTCAGTTGATTCCCAATTAAAGGAAGCATTCCCCGGCATAACAGGCGCTAGTCTGCCTATTACACCAAGGAAGCAGCGCCTCAGTGTTTATCTTAGGGGTGTGTGGGACCTAGGAGCCGGTGGCGCCCGAGCTACAGGTCGGCCGGGATTAAAGCGATGGCCAGGGGCGCTGCCAAGCACGGCGGTGGTGTGAGGTCGAGGGGAGGGCGGGGCGGCGGAGGCAGGGGTCTAGGCTGGTGGTCACTGGTGGTTCGAGAAAGATCGCCAACAGTGATTGGCGGGAGGTAGGCGAAGGCCATCTGCCCATTCCTTATAGATCGGACAATTCATAAAAAATCGACTGACCTATTTATTTTCAGTCGACTGTTCTTTTGATAGGACGACATGTGGTGGTGTGCTGGAGGATTACCTACATTTCCCAGCCATCCCACTGCTCATATATTACAAAATCATACTAAGTAGAATCTAATTTTGATTGCCATGCAATGTTGTAGAGCTATCATATGTCTCCTGTCATTTATTTTTCAGCCACCTGCTATTTGCTACTTTTATAGTGCACTAGTTCTGCACACACTTCACCCATACTCTCACTATTGTGTTTTTATACAAGGGTATTTCAGACTCTGCCTTGAGAGAAGCAGAAAAGAAAAGAAAGAAGTCCCTCCTGCTTGCTTCGTGGGCAGGCAAGACACGTGTCTGCGCTTTAAATGTTGGATGTTCAACAGATGGAGATGGTAAACGTAGCTCTGGAGTTGATGATCTCACTCGCCGTGAACCACCATCCCAGGTGCTTGCTTTAACTTTGCGGTGTCATATGTTGTTGCATGTTGCATATGGTGTCTAGCTTGTATTCGAAAGGTTGAAGTTGGTCTTTATTAAAATAAGGAAAGATATTTTTTATATGAACCACCATCCCGGGAGCACTAGAAGACAAATAGCTAGTCAGGGCACTGGCCGAGCCAGTGACAAGCCCAGCGCAGACAAGCATCACCTGTAAGCCAACTAAAAAGCCATGATGGTGGCGAAGCAGCCCACCTCCCACCAGGCTCTCAAGTCCTAGATGATCATGCTCACCACTCCAGCCGGATGTCTAGCTTGTATTGCTTCCAATTTGGTTAAATTGCATCTACTTAGCTTACACATTATATCTTTGAATATGACATGCCTTCCTATTTTTGGTACATACTAGTACATCTGTCTATTAACCATGATCTTACATCGAACTAATGTTCTTGTGTATCCCTCATCAATCACTTATGATGAGGTAGTCAGGCCAGTGGACTACTATGAGAAAAGATCCTCATTTAAAGAATGTAGCATCAGCCTCCCCACATGATTCTCAAGAAACAGCAAGGCTAGATGAAGATAGTGAATGTAGCTCTGTAGTTGATTACCGCATCTCCCCTACACCAGCATCGCAGGTGCTTGCTCTAACTTGGCAGCGTGATATGTGGTTGCATGTTGCATATGGTGTCTAGATTGTAAGTCTTCCAATCTGGTTAAATTGCATGTGCTATTCTACTTAGTTTATACATTATACCTGTTAATGGGACATGCCTTGCTATTTTTAGTACATAGCACATCTGTATATTAAGCATGTCCTTACATAAAACTATCATTTTATTGTATCCCGCATCAATCAATATGACGATACACCTTTAGTATATGCAGTGCGATATTAGTTGCATCTTTCATATGATTTATAGCATGCACTGCTTCTAATTTGTTGAAATGCCATTTATGATGGGATGCCTTTTACTTGGCAGAGTCATATTGGTTGCATCTTTCATGTGGTTTCTAGCTTGCATTGCTTCTTATTTGTTGAAATGGCTTCTTCTTAGTTTACACAAACAGTTGTGAATATGTCATGCCGTCTTGTTTTTCATACATATTCCATCCTGGTATCATGTGTTTGCCTTACATCAAAGTAGTGATTATCAGTATCATGCACGAATGAGTTCTAAAGAGTGAATTTTATTGCTTTTTCTTGTCGATTTTACTTGACAATTCAAAATCAATAAAGTGGAAGGAAATTAGCAAGGCAGCGGATAAAGGTGATCCTTCCAAACAGAGGGCATCTACAGATTCTACTCCTCGACCCCCAAGATGATTTGCAAGACAACACATGCATAGACACTCAATGTAGCTGTGTTGATGATGAGCACGTCTCCCCTAGTGCACCATCACAGGTGCTCCCTCTAACTTGGCACTGTTATATGTGGTTGCATGTTATGTATGATGTCTAGCTTGCATTGCTTCTAATTTTGTTGAATTCCATCTGCTTACTTTACACATTATACTTGTGAATAAGACACGTGTTCCTATTTCTAGAACATACAATATCTATCTATCACACCATGTTCTTACATCAAAGTAATACTATTGTGTAACCTGCAACAATCACTTATCATAAGACACGTTTGACTTAGGGGTGTGATATAGGTTACATCTTACATTCTTTTCTAGCTTGTACTACTTCTAACTAGCATAGGAAGGCAAAACAAGTATAACTTTAAGATTTTCAACATATAGAGAGGAAACTTGATATTATTGCAATACCTACAAGCATATGTTCCTCCCTCATAATAATTTTCAGTGGCATCATTAATGAATTCAACAATATAGCTATCACATAAAGCATTCTTCTCTATGTGTATGTGCAAAACCGGAGCGAGCCAGAGATCATCTACTGGCATGCACTTCCGCTTGCTATACAAAAGGGCTCTTGCGTCTAGAGACTTTTGGTCATGTTCTGAACTCTGATAATGTTGATCGACATAAGGCAGGAAAAGGATAAGAAGATAGATGAAGGGATGGTGACGGTGTTCGAGATGATTCACTGATTTCAAGTGTATGCTAGTAAAAATACCATGATGTTGCTACCTATGAAGTAAATCAATTGCTTAGTTTATCAAAGTCGCTACATGGAATTGTTCTTTTGAGGTCAGATTTCTCCTCTATAGAAAATAACAACAAATTTCTCCTTCTATGTAGGAAGAAATCTCATAATTCTCTTTCTTTGCAGAAAGTAACCTGCATGTGGTAAGATTTTGTTTGCTTTTCCTTGACGAAAAAGATACAACTATTTGGTAATATCAATTTCTTAGTTAACAAAGGTAAACCGTTTGCAACATGCCAAATATGTGGATTTAATTCATGTGAACCGAACTACTGGATTATTGTATTCCCTTTTTGCCAACTTGACATATGGCATCTTCGCAGATCATTTCTGGTAGCTTCAATCGAATAGTTCTCTTAGATTTTACAACAATTCATCTCATCCAGTAGTTTGATGGGGTTTTTTAGACCAGAATTTTTTATCTTATGATATTTATTTCTATTCCAAAAAAGTTAATTTGTGTAGCAGACTGAAAACAGTTCGATGTTGATGCAATGGTGGTATGAGATTATTAAGAGTGAGCACATGCACATGTGTATGGGTGCTTTCTACTAGTGCTAACTCCATAATTAAAGCAATATCTCATCTTAATGAAATTAGCAAAGGGTAGACGTTAGAAAGAAGAGATTATGTGACTATTGAAAGGGATAAAAAAGTATTAATAATTCATACGAATTAAATCATTTATCACACATAAAAATAATTGACAAGTTAGAATCTGACCTAATAAAATTGGACTAGATATTATTTTCAAAACGGGGTGGTGCTGAAATAGAGAGGTGTACATTTGTGAGGTCTTAAGCAATGCTTGTCAGGGATGTGTGATAATGTTTCTCTACCATTGCAATGCACGGGCATGTTTTGCTATGTTATCCTATTTAGGTTTGAGTATTTGGTATTATTAAGAGAGATGTTTTAGATTAAGTACAAAATCAAAATTTCTCCATACGAGTAATGCTAACATTATCTCTTATGCTCACTTTTCTTTCCTTCTATTCCTATATTACATGGTTTTGCTAGGCATTTGGTCCACCAGAAAAGCTCGGTACACGGAGACAAAAAATGGATCAAGTAGTGCACTTCGGTAAAAACTTGTTCAAAACATTACAAAGTGGTCTTAAAGTTCCGAGAAGCATTGTCATAATATAATCCAGAGAAAACATTCAGAATATTTGTTTTTTCTATTATTGACTTTGCACAACCACAGAAGTATACTTTGATAGCTCACTTTGTGGGAATGTGTTAATAAATGTTAAGGAAGTGCATGGCAAACTCATTGTTAAGAAAAGTTGACCATATCATTTGAAATAATTAAAAAATAGAGAAATAACATCAGTGAAAGTTTTCCGAATTTAATTAGTCGGGCATGACGGATCATTCTTTGTAGTTTCTAAGTTGAATCCACCTTAAGAAGTACTCCCTCATAAAGAAATATAACATCATTTAGATCACTACTTTAGTGATCAGAACGATCTTATATTTCTTGATAGAGGGATTACAAAACTATAAATAAACCTCATTTGTCAAGTAGTTAATCCCTCCTACCTTGCAGCTTATAAGTGGCATCGTTTATGCCAAGGCTTCCTTCATCCTTGAAGATGAATATATAATTTTCAAAAAGACCTGAGCAACCAGTTTCAGTATCATAAGAGGGAGAGCATGTCACACTTACCTCTGTGGAATTTTGAGTCTACCCACCTAACAAATTTATTCAATGCCTTTACTTTTGCAAGGTGAGCAAACCTCCAATTGTCCCATGTAAAGCATCCAAGAACTATGTGAGTCAAATATATTGCTACATAAGATCTTTCTAGGAGTACATAATTAATAATGAGCTTCTGGAACATCATTTTAAAATATGATATTCCATTTTTTTACCCAAGTTAGAGCCAAGACAAGAATCAAGAATTTGGCCGTGGATGACTTAAAGAGGCACATAATCATCCTTGTTGTGCATGCCAACTTCAAATATGGTTTTTCGACAACATATCAGAAAGATATTTGTTTCTACTCCATTTCTCCAAAACCTTCACATACGCACAAATACAATGTACAGAATTATATATACTTTGATACTCACATGATTCAACATATTGATATTTTCAGACTGCATCTGCAGCCCGTATCGGCGCCTTGTATCTAGAGGTAAGCCATGTCTTGTTGATCTGAAGCCATGAACCCTATCTCCAGCCTAATCATATTGTGTAAGGGAGAGGTGAGTTGTACCTGAAGGGGAGGCATGGCCATCATGGACGTAGTGTAAAAGGGGGACATTGTCTTGAACTGTAGCACACATGTGCATGCTAATTCTTATGGCGTCGCCACTTGACGTGACGTCTAATCGTGGTAGTCACTGCTACCTCTTGAGCACTGTGTTGGTTTTCCCTTGAAGAGGAAAGGGTGATGCAGAAAAGTAGCGTAAGTATTTCCCTCACTTTTTGAGAACCAAGGTATCAATCTAGTAGGAGATCACTTTCAAGTCCCACGCACCTACACAAAAAAATAAGAACCTCGCAACCAATGCGATAAAGGGGTTGTCAAGCCCTGCTCGGTCACTTACGAGAGTGAGATCTGATAGATATGATAAGATAATATTTTTGGTATTTTTATGATAAAGAGAAATAAAGATGCAAAGTAAAATAAAAGGCAAATGAAATAACTAAGTATTGGAAGATTAATATGATAGAAGATAGACTCGGGGCCATAGGTTTCACTAGTGGCTTCTCTCAAGAGCATAAGTATTACGGTGGGTAAACGAATTACTGTCGAGCAATTGATAGAATTGAGCATAGTTATGAGAATATCTAGGTATGATCATGTATATAGGCATCATGTCCGAGACAAGTAGACCGAAACGATTCTGCATCTACTACTATTACTCCACACATTGACCGCTATCCAGCATGCATCTAGAGTATTCAGTTCAGAAGAACAGAGTAATGCTTTAAGGAAGATGACATGATGTAGAGGGATAAACTCATGCAATATGATATAAACCCCATATTTTTATCCTTGATGGCAACAATACAATAAGTATCGGTTCCCTTTCTGTCACTGGGATCGAACACCGCAAGATTTAACCCAAAGCGAAGCACTTCTCCCATTGCAAGAAAGATCAATCTAGTAGGACAAACCAAACTGATAATTTGAAGAAACTTGCAAAGATAAACCAATCATACATAAAAGAATTCAGAGAAGAATCAAATATTGTTCATAGATAACCCGGATCATAAACCCACAATTCATCGGATCTCGACAAACACACCGCAAAAGAAGATTACATCAAATAGATCTCCAAGAGAATCGAGGAGAACTTTGTATTGAGATCCAAAGAGAGAGAAGAATCCATCTAGCTAATAACCCTGGACCCGTTGGTCTGAAGTAAACTACTCACACATCACCGGAGAGGCCATGGAGTTGATGTAGAGGCCCTCCGTGATCAATGCCCCTTCCGGCGGAGCTTCGGAAAAGGCCCCGAGATGGGATCTCTCGAGTACAGAAGGTTGCAGCGGTGGAATTAGGTTTTCGTGGTGCTCCTGGATGTTTGGAGGGGTACGTGGATATATATAGGAGGAAGAAGTACGTCGGTGGAGCAACGGAGGGCCCATGAGGGTGGAGGGCGCGCCCAGGGGGGTAGGCGCGCCTCTGCCTCGTGCCTTCCTCCCTTGTTTCTTGACGGCCACTCCAAGTCTCCTGGGTCACGTTTCTTGAGAAAATCACGTTCCAGAAGGTTTCATTCCGTTTGGACTCCGTTTGATATTCCTTTTCTTCGAAACCCTAAAATAAGAAAAAAACAGCCATTTGGGCTCGGCCTCCGGTTAGCAGGTTAGTCCCAAAAATGATATAAAAGTGTTAAATAAAGCCCATTAACATCCAAAATAGATAATATAATAGCATGGAGCAATCAAAAATTATAGATACGTTGGAGACGTATCGAGCATCCCCAAGCTTAATTCCTGCTCGTGCTCGAGTAGGTAAATGATAAATGAAGAATTTTTGATGTGGAATGCTTTCTAACATATTTCTCAATGTAATTTTTCTTTATTGTGGCATGAATGTTCAGATCCATAAGATTCAAGATAAAAGTTTAATATTGACATGAAAATAATAATACTTCAAGCATACTAACTAAGCAATCATGTCTTCACAAAATAACATGGCCAAATAAATTTATCCCTACAAAATCATATAGTCTGGCTATGCTCTATCTTCACCACACAAAATATTTAAATCATGCACAATCCCGATGACAAGCCAAGCAATTGTTTCATACTTTTGATGTTCTCAAACTTTTTCAATCTTCACGCAATATATGAGCGTGAGCCATGGATATAGCACTATGGTGGAATAGAATTGTGGTTGTGGAGAAGACAAAAAGGGAGAAGATAGTCTCACATCAACTAGGCGTATCAACGGGCTATGGAGATGCCCATCAATAGATATCAATGTGAGTGATTAGGGATTGCCATGCAACGGATGCACTAGAGCTATAAGTATATGAAAGCTCAACAAAAGAAACTAAGTGGGTGTGCATCCAACTTGCTTGCTCACGAAGACCTAGGGCATTTTGAGGAAGCCCATCATTGGAATATACAAGCCAAGTTCTATAATTAAAAATTCCCACTAGTATATGGAAGTGATATCATAGGAGACTCTCTATATGAAGAACCTGGTGCTACTTTGAAGCACAAGTGTGGAAAAAGGATAGTAACATTGTCCCTTCTCTCTTTTACTCTCATTTTTTGAGCCTTCCTTTTTAATGGCCTCTTTTTTTTTCTTTTTCTCCTTTTTTCGTTCGGAGTCTCATCCTGACTTGTGGGGGAATCATAGTCTCCATCATCCTTTCCTCACCTGGGACAATGCTCTAATAATGATGATCATCACACTTTATTTACTTACAACTCAAAAATTACAACTCGATACTTAGAACAAAATATGACTCTATGTGAATGCCTCCGGCGGTGTACCAGGATATGCAATGACTCATGAGTGACATGTATGAAAGAATTATGAACGGTGGCTTTGCCACAAATACGATGTCAACTACATGATCATGCAAAGCAATATGACAATGATGAAGCGTGTCATAACAAACGGAACGGTGGAAAGTTGCATGGCAATATATCTCAGAATGGCTATGGAAATGCCATAATAGGTAGGTATGGTGGCTGTTTTGAGGAAGGTATATGGTGGGTTTATGGTACTAGCGAAAGTTGCACGATACTAGAGAGGCTAGGAATGGTGGAAGAGTGAGAGTGCGTATAATCCATGGACTCAACATTAGTCATAAAGAACTCACATACTTATTGCAAAAATCTATTAGTTATCGAAACAAAGTATTACGCGCATGCTCCTAGGGGGATAGATTGGTAGGAAAAGACCATCGCTCGTCCCCGACCGCCACTCCTAAGGAATACAATCAATAAATACGTCATGCTCCAACTTCGTCACATAATGGTTCACCATACGTGCATGCTACAGGAATCACAAACTTCAACACAAGTATTTCTCAAATATACAACTACTCAACTATCATGACTCTAATATCACCATCTCCATATCTCAAAACAATTACCAAGTATCAAACTTCTTATAGTATTCAATGCACTTATATGAAAGTTTTTTATTATCGCCATGTTGTTCTAAAGGACTCTAAAAATAATATAAGTGAAGCATGAGAGAACAATAGTTTCTATAAAACAAATCCACCACCGTGCTCTAAAAGATATAAGTGAAGCACTAGAGCAAAAACTATATAGCTCAAAAGATATAAGTGAAGCACATAGAGTATTCTAATAAATTCCAATTCATGTGAGTCTCTCTCAAAAGGTGTGTACAGCAAGGATTATTGTGGTGAACTAAATATCAAAGACTCAAATCATACAAGACGCTCCAAGCAAAACACATATCATGTGGTGAATAAAAATATAGCTCCAAGTAAAGTTACCGATAGACGAAGACGAAAGAGGGATGCCTTCCGGGGCATCCCCAAGCTTAGGCTTTTTGGTGTCCTTTAATTTTACCTTGGGGTGCCATGGGCATCCCCAAGCTTAGGCTCTTTCCACTCTTCGTTCCATAATCCATCAAATCTTTACCCAAAACTTGAAAACTTCACAACACAAAACTCAAAATAGAAAATCTCGTGAGCTCCATTAGCGAAACAAAACAAAAGACCACTTCAAGGTACTGTAATGAACTCATTATTTATTTATATTGGTGTTAAACCTACTGTATTCCAACTTCTCTATGGTTTATAAATTCTTTTACTAGCCATAGATTCATCAAAATAAGCAAACAACACAAGAAAACAGAATCCGTAAAAAAGAAAACAGTCTGTAGTAATCTGTAGCTAACGCAAGTTCTGGAACCCCCAAAATTCTAAAATAAATTGCTGGACGTGAGGAATTTATCTATTAATCATCTTAAAAATAATTGACTAAATAGCACCTTCTAACTAAAAATGGCAGTGATTCTCATGAGCGCTAACGTTTCTGTTTTTTACAGCAAGATCAAAAAGACTTTCCCCAAGTCTTCCCAACGGTTCTACTTGGCACAAACACTAATTAAACACAAAAAACACAACCAAAACAGAGGCTAGATAAATTATTTATTATTAAACAGGAGCAAAAATCAAGGAATAAAAATAAAATTGGGTTGCCTCCCGACAAGAGCTATCGTTTAACGCCCCTAGCTAGGCATAAAAGCGAGGATAGATCTAGGTATTGCCATCTTTGGTAGGCAGTTCTACAATGAGACACCTATAATTCTTAGGAATTTCTTCCTTTTTATTAATTATCAAACTCCTAGGCACAAAATCAAGAAAATCATTTGTAGCAAACGGTTCCTTAATGATAGCAAAAGGATTAGGATGAACACTTATTGATTTTAAATCCGCAGTTTCCTTAATAGAGGATTCACCCTTATTTTTAGGAACATAAACAAGCTTGGCAATTTTAGTAGGAGGATTTGGAGTATTTTAACGGAAGAAAAAGCGGATCCCAAGTTGGTGATAATTCCCTCAAGTTTATCGATTCTAGTAGAATCTCGATCTATTCTTTCATTAACTATGGGTTCTTTTTTCTTAAAAAATTTCAGAGTAACTCCCACCTTAGATCCATATTGGGTAATTTGGTTGTGGATCTTTTTATCCAAATTCTCAGTCAACTCTACATTAGCAACTTTATTCTCAATAATTTCTAGGCTTTGCATCACATGTTCCAAAGTTAACATAGTTCCATTAACCAAAAGAGGTGGTGGCCCAAACAAATCTATCATAGCATTATAAGAATCAAAAGTATGGCTTCCCAAGAAATTTCCTCCGGTAACGGTATCAAGAATATATCTATTCCAAGGGGTGATGCATACATAAAAATTGCGAAGAAGAACTGAAGTAGATTGCTTCCTAGTAGATCTATTTTGCTTATTGCAAATTCTGTACCAAGCATCTTTTAGATTTTCTCCCTGCCTTTGTTTAAAATTAAGAACTTCATTCTTGGGAGACAGAGGAGTAGATAAAGGATTAGCCATAACTATGAAGCAAGCAGAAAAGAGGCAAATAGAGAAAGAGAAGGAGGATGGAGAGAGAGGGCGAATAAAACGGCAAGGGTGAAGTGGGGGAGAGAAAAACCACAAGCTAATGGCAAATAATGTAATGCGAGAGATAAGAGTTTGTGATGGGTACTTGGTATGTCTTGACTTGACTTGGCGCAGATCTCCCTGGCAACGGCGCCAGAAATCCTTCTTGCTACCTCTTGAGCACTGCGTTGGTTTTCCCTTGAAGAGGAAAGGGTGATGCAGCAAAGTAGCATAAGTATTTCCCTTAGTTTTTGAGAACCAAGGTATCAATCCAGTAGGAGATCACGCTCAAGTCCCACGCACCTACACTAACAAATAGGAACCTCGCAACCAACGCGATAAAGGGGTTGTCAAGCCCTTCTCGGTCACTTACGTGAGTGAGATCTGATAGATATGATAAGATAATATTTTTGGTATTTTTATGATAAAGAGAAATAAAGATGCAAAGTAAAATAAAAGGCAAAGGAAATAACTAAGTATTGGAAGATTAATATGATAGAAGATAGACCCAGGTGCCATAGGTTTCACTAGTGGCTTATCTCAAGAGCATAAGTATTACGGTGCGTAAATGAATTACTGTCGAGCAATTGATAGAATTGAGCATAGTTATGAGAATATCTAGGTATGATCATTTATATAGGCATCACGTCTGAGACAAGTAGACCGAAACGATTTTCCATCTACTACTATTACTCCACACATCGACCGCTATCCAGCATGCATCTAGAGTATTAAGTTCATAAGAACAGAGTAATTCTTTAAGGAAGATGACATGATGTAGAGGGATAAACTCATGCAATATGATATAAACCCCATCTTTTTATCCTCGATGGCAACAATACAATACGTATCGGTTCCCTTTCTGTCACTGGGATCGAACACCGCAAGATTGAACCCAAAGCTAAGCACTTCTCCCATTGCAAGAAAGATAAATCTAGTAGGCCAAACCAAACTGATAATTTGGAGAGTCTTGCAAAGATAAACCAATCATAGATAAAAGAATTCAGAGGAGAATCAAATATTGTTCATAGATAATCTGGATCATAAACCCACAATTCATCGGATCTCGACAAACACACCGCAAAAGAAGATTACATCGAATAGATCTCCAAGAGAATCGAGGAGAACTTTGTATTGAGATCCAAAGAGAGAGAAGAAGCCATCTATCTAATAACTATGGACCCGTAGGTCTGAAGTAAACTACTCACACATCACCGGAGAGGCCATGGAGTTGATGTAGAGGTCCTCCGTGATCAATTCCCCCTCCGGGAGAGCTCCGGAAAAGGCCCCGAGATGGGATCTCTAACTACAGAAGGTTGCGGCGGTGGAATTGGGTTTTCGTGGTGCTCCTGGACGTTTGGGGGGTACGTGGATATATATAGGAGGAAGAAGTACGTCAGTTGAGCAACGGAGGTCCCACAAGGGTGGAGGGCGCGCCTTGGGGGGTAGGCGCGCTCCCTGCCTCGTGCCTTCCTCCCTTGTTTCTTGACGGCCACTCCAAGTCTCCTGGGTCACGTTGGTTGAGAAAATCACATTCCAGAAGGTTTCATTCCGTTTGGACTCCATTTGATATTCCTTTTCTTCGAAACCCAAAAATAGGCCAAAAAACAATTTGGGCTGGGCCTCCGGTTAGTAGGTTAGTCCCCAAAATGATATAAGAGAGTAAAATAAAGCCCATTAATATTCCAAAATAGATTATATAATAGCATGGAGAAATCAAAAATTATAGATACGTTGGAGACGTATCAGTCACTGCCGCTTTCGTTGACTTCAACTGAGATTGTCGGACTGCACTACGCAACTCTGGCATCCTTTCTCCCCAGACAGTTCCCAACAAATACTTATCTGCTAGTCGAAATCAACAACATCATGGGTTAGTACAAAACATAAATTGTTGCACATTGTATTTGTACCAGCACATTGTATACTTGAAATCCCACAAACTACCAATGGGTAGTCAAATATAAATTCCTGCTTAAAACACGAAATCCCACATCCATGATAAAAAAAATATTTATAAGGCTGCAGAAAAGCGGTTTTCCTTTCTGCTACTCCATGGACATCCAAAATATTTGCACAAGGTCACAGTTGTGTTTCTTCTCCAGCTACAAATCTAACACCGCAAACTACGACATGAGATTCAGCAACCGATGTTCCCCAAGAGTCCTCATCTCCAAATCCTACCCCAATCTCCATGCACAAATTCGCCTCACCAGAACGATCAAAACCTGGGAGGCTGGGACTAAGAGCATCTCTAGCTGTTCGGCCCCTCAGGTCGCCCAAAAAGAGCGGCCGGGGGGCGAACCGGCGCTAGATTGGCTCCTGGGGCCGGCCTAGCTCCTAGCCATGCCCCCAGGCGGCACCTCCCAAGCCGCAGCCAATTCAAACATGGACATTCCCACTCATAAAAAACGCCACAAGTCTGGCGATCACATCAGCCTAGTTCGGCAATCGGCGATCGTATGAAAAGTTCGACGTACAAAAAAGAAAGGACGCGTGTGCAATGCTTCACATGTTGGGGTCGGCCTCCGGCGTCGACATGCGCGGGCTTGGCGGTGTCGGAGCTGCTTCGGTGCTAGGCAGCATCGGCGCGACTTCTGTGTTGCTGGGCGTCGTGGAGGCTTCATCGGTCGGGCTTGGTGGCGACGTGGGTGTGGGCATGGGAGTTGGCGGCGCCGTCGACGGTAGCTGGTTCTCGATGAGGCTGCGCTCCGCCAAGTACCACGCCTTGACCGCCTCGTCGTTGCTCTGGAGCATGTCCGCCCCACCTGGAAGGAAAGCCAGGTTAGTGTTCCTCTTCTTCGCGGCAACGTTCGTCCGAAGTAGGTCGAGCTTGACGACTGTCGGTGTCAAAACCGGCGAATCTCGGGTAGGGGGTCCCGAACTGTGCGTCTAAGGCGGATGGTAACAGGAGGCAGAGAACACGATGTTTTACCCAGGTTTGGGCCCTCTTGATGGAGGTAAAACCCTACATCCTGCTTGATTAATATTGATGATATGGGTATTACAAGCGTTGATCTACCACGAGATCGTAGAGGCTAAACCCTAGAAGCAAGCCTATGGGAAGATTGTTGTATATGATCTATCGACTAGCATAGCCTCGATTTATATAATGCACCAGAGGCCTAGGATAACAAGAGTCCTAGCCGAATACGCCGGTGGGGAGGAGTCCTTGTCTTGATCACCAAGTCTTGTGGAATCTTCCATGTATGCGGCAACTGTCCGAACTGGCCCATGAGTATACGACCATGGGGGTCCTCGGCCCAATCTAACAGATCGGGAGATGACGTGGTGAGTACCCCCTAGTTCAGGACACCGTCAGTAGCCCCATGAACCGGTCTTCAAGTTAGGGACGCTCCTTGATTCTTCCGAATTGTTCTTCATCTTTAGTTGTCGGTCTTGAAAACTGGTTCAACAAATCTTCTCATCTTCGATCTTGAGGATCGCCGAAATGCATTCGGCGAGTTTACACGTCGGGTATTCGAGGAGCCCCTTTAAGTTTCCAGCCTTTATCAATGCCTTGTTATTTTTATGCCACACCTCGGGTTTGAGGTTGTTCCCGGCGGCAGCTTCCTCTTGCGTCCGAGCTCCAATGCCGCACTGCATTCGAGGTATCTTTTGCAGCCAAGCACCAACGCCAGACCGCTTTCCGAGCTCCAACGCCGGAATGTATCCGAGCTCCAACGCCGGACTGTATCCGAGCTTCAACGCCGGACTATGTCCAAGCTCCAACGCCGGACTATGTCCAAGCTCCAAAGCCGGACCATCATAAATCACCTTGGTTCAAAAAGGTTGAAGGAGTTTAGCCGAGCTTAATGCCGGAAATGCCCTCTATGGAGCCAGCCGCTAGCGCCCGAGCTTTATGCCGGACTGCTTCCGAGGTTGTGCACCACCCCGACTATGGGCCGATTTTTTGTCAATATTTTTTATTGGTGCAATTTATTCTCCGCCGAGATATATAGCCAGTAGCCCTCAAGGTGTGTATCGGTTTAAGACCCGAGATGCACCTGAAGGATGACATAAGACCGCTGATCCCAGTAGCCGCTGAGACCCAGGTTGATTTGCAAAATCGGCCTGAGGATCAAGTCCTAGCTTGGCGAAATACTTCGGGACACAAAAAGCGGCATGCTCAGTCCTCGAGACTCAGGTTGGGTGCGGCCGACCAACCTGAGGATCATAATCTCCTCGGAAACTGTATTGCACTTAAAATTTTCTGCATTGAACAGGCGATGCAGTAGCCCCCAAGACACTGGTCGGGTGGCAACACCAGATCAGGGGATCGATGTGCCCCTTTAATATTTGTAAATAATAAGCCCGAAGCCTAGTAGCCCCTGAGCCTTAATGCGGGCATGGGTGGCCGAATTAAGGATCGATATCCATAGTAAAATCACAAATTATGTGTAATGACTCTATGTATCCAAGTACTTTACGTCATTAATGCTCGGATCCGCATTGTACAAAACTTTGTTGACCGACCATCGGCTTCCACCTCCTCGGCCAGTAGCCGAGGAGTGTTTGTCCTACTTTATAAAGCCTTTATGAGGGCAAAGATTTACGACAAACAAGGCAATCTGGCCATACGGTTTTATAAACAAAGGTATGCATAGAGATATGTTATACACTGTTTAACATAATAAATGTCTTCCAAATGAAATCATCCCGCTATCAGTTCCTTTCTTTGGGTTGTCATGCTGAGCATGATCATGAAACCTTAGCTCTAATGTAAGAACAAAATATTGAGGATTTAGTTTGGGAGGCCAGTTACTAGCCCCCGGTAGTGTTCGGCGACAGTCGAGGTCAACCGTAAACACTTCGGCCAATGTTATGAATGGCCAGTCATTTAACACCATCATCAGATTGCTGACCAGTTTACGCTTATTGTGACAGTCAGTTTTCGGCTTTCTCCATCGAGGTGCTTAACCATGTGAGCTGGAAGCACAATCGCAGTGGTTCTCCCTTTGCACACCTAGCCGAACAAAGCGGAACGTAGGAGGCAAGCGCAGGAGCCGGGCAACCCAACTATTGACCGAAGCCACAATTCGAAACCAATGCATATATCGTGAGATCCGAGAATGTTTTTGTCGAATCTACAAAGGTGTCTGGCATTGCACTGTGAGACTTGTGCTGGAAACACACAAATAGTTTAAAAGTGCCATAAGCTTGGAAAACCAAAAAAATGTCAGTAAAAACTTGACGTCCGAACAAGATCAAGTGTTCGGTGCCAATCCGAAAATTGGGGAAAAAATTGTGCTTTTGTCGTGCATTAATATTACACATCCGATCTCAAGACTTGAAGCGGGTCAGCCTACGGCTGCAAGCTCCTATCCCAAAGCGGAGTGCTTCTCGTTAGACCAGTTTAGTGAACTAAACTCGAGCGGTCACTAGAGAGAAAATGGGTTATCTGGCTATTGACCACACACTTACGTCGAAAAAGGAGCGATAGAAAAAGACTTTGCAACGACCAAGAAGAAAACACATTTACTATAAAATAGCTAATATAAATTTTAATAGCCCCCAAGTGACTTGGGTAAAAGAATTTTATGTACAATGATTGTATGTACCAAAGTACTTATATCATATCTTTGTTCAACCGAACTTTAAACGCGTCTTAACCGACCGTCGGCTTCTCCCTTTTCGGTCAAGGACCGAAAAGTGTTATGTACTCCACCTGTCGAGAATATCGACAGTGTTTCCAATAACCAGGCAACCGGGCCATAAGGCTGTAACAGACAAAGCACGCTCAGGGAACTTATGCTATATTACAGACAAAGTGTAAGAAGCATCTTCGAAGAAAATAGTACCCCCACCGATACCTTTCTTCGGTGCTCATTATTGCTATGAGACTTGTGCAATAGATTTTTTGTACTAATGAGTTCCGTTGTATGCCGACCATGATTAAAAACAATAAGATCGCTAGCTTTCGGCTTCACCCAGTCTGAGGTCAGAGCTCGGAGGACCCGGTCATGACAATCGCAGAGGTGCTCCCTGTACTCCCTAGCCGAACAATCGGGAACATAGGGGTAAGCACAGGAGCCAGGCAACCCAGCTTGCAAATCTCTTAAGTCAATATGGTGCATATTGTGGCATAATACACGAACAAGGAACGAAGCCGTACAAGTATAATCATATGCAAGAGGAAAAGCTTCATAAAGGAAGCCCCCAAATAAACAGGGTATTTGAATATGTGTGTCACAAACAAAGTTTGGACAAGGAAATTTTTTACAAGCAACTTTTTTCCAAAAAAGTATAATGCTTGGTCGAACCAAACAAGAGTTAAAAATTAAAACTTTGAGCATGAAAGCGACTTAGCTGGTTAATGTGTTCGGCATTGATGACGCGGTCCGAGCTTGATGTGGGACGAGGTTCCATCCCCCAAGCCGGTCCTGAGGTGGCGGAGCGAAGAGCTTGACACGCCGAAGTGGTGACATAGCACGGTCAATGCAGACCGGCAGAATGATGCCAAAGTCCCCGGATCATTTTCTTGTGCACAAAAAATAGTGCAAACCGGAGATAATAGTAATAATAATAAAAAAATCGTTGCATAATAAATAATTTATGCAAAGTGGGTAATAAAAGAAATATGGCCTGGCACCGAAGTCAATGTCGATGCAGGGCGTCGGCGTGATGCGGTAAAGGCGTGGCAAAGCCTGAATTCACAGGTCGGTCCGAATTACGGATCAGGCGTTCACCGGACTATGTATGGAAACTGACCGAACCACCGCGCGACCATCGTTAATGTGGCCATCATTTGATAGACATGTGTATAGATAATGGACAAACCAGAGTAATAATTCCTTGGGAAAAATAAACCCAAACAAGCAAAAAATACTAGGATTAATAGCACCTGGTTTATTTGTTGCAGCAATCCAAAGAAAGGTGATTCCCAAAATTGGGACTCGATCCACACACCCATTGCCTGATGGGCGATGAAGCGACGGTTATGGCGATGCTGGAAAAGGTTGGCTCGCCGAGGCAAAGCCCTCGGTCCAGCTAACGTGACGGAGCTGGTCGGCTAGTGACGCCGAAGTCTCCGGAGTAGGTTGATGTAGAGATGGCGAAGACCCCGGTCCCGCCGAGATGTCGAAGCCTCGATGTCAGCCGATGATTCGAAGTAGATCGGCGTGATGGACACCAGCATGAAGAAGCAATAGTGCGGCCCTGCCGATGCAGGTCGTGACGTGGTCGATGCCGGCTTGATGAAGTGACCGTGCGGCGATGCCGGTATGCCCGCTCCGTGTAATCCGTGGGGCAGCGATGTTGGTGATGATTTATCCTTAGCGATGTTGGACTCTTGTTCGGCTTGCCGAGATGATGATCCGAAGAAGTTGAGCTCGGCTCAACAAAGTGACGATGTGTCTAGCGTAGGTCGGCAGCCTTGGAGCAATATCGCCGGACTGGTTTGACACCAGCATGATGATGAAGGCGACCTCAGGGGAGGCTTAAACATTTACAGGCACGTGTTTAAAAACAACGCACAATACCCTAGAAGAGAATTCCTCTAAAAAGGTTTTCCAATGTCACGTTCATAAAGAAACATGAATTCGGGTCGGATCCGTATTCACGCAGAAAATGAATCCGATAATTGATCCACTCATCGGAAGGTTCCCAGAGTTTGAACTGTCGGATCGAGCTAAAATTTGGAGGGGTGGTAGATACGGGAATTCCTCAGTAGATGAACGGTTGGATCTTCCAAAGGACCTCCAAGCTAGGCTCTGGAGACCACGCCCTAAACTCGTCCAGATTCCCGTCCAGATTTGACAGGGCTCTGGTATATCATAGATTGTCGGAGATTCCTCCATCGGAACTCGACGAAATTTTGCATGGCTGTTGTAGACTCAATTACGCACAATTCCACCAAGGGGATCGTCAAAGCGATGCTCTAAGAGGTGATGGCAGCGGATACAAATTTGCTGTTCGGAAAAACAGCACGGTCGCCCGAGGGCAATGTTGACATTGAGCCCCCGAGCTCCATGGATGATTCCTCCATGATCTTGATAGAGATCGGAGTTGATGTTGATGAAGGCCCTCGTTCGAACATGACGATCGAAGATGGAGCACAGTCCTCGGCCGAGCCAAGGTGACCATTCGAGCCGGCGACGAAGATGCCAGCATCGCAGTTGACCTGCAGACAAGCCATCGATCCTTTTGCCGATCACACAGCGGAACTCTCAATGAAAGCACCAATGTCGGTGTCAAAACTGGCGGATCTCGGGTAGGGGGTCCCGAACTGTGCGTCTAAGGCGGATGGTAACAGGAGGCAGGGAACACGATGTTTTACCCAGGTTCGGGCCCTCTTGATAGAGGTAAAACCCAACGTCCTGCTTGATTAATATTGATGATATGGGTATTACAAGAGTTGATCCACCACGAGATCGTAGAGGCTAAAGCCTAGAAGCTAGCCTATGGTATGATTGTTGTATATGATCTATCGACTAGCCTGGCCTCGGTTTATATAATTCACCAGAGCCCTAGGATAATAAGAGTCCTAGCCGAATACGCCGGTGGGGAGGAGTCCTTGTCTTGATCACCAAGTCTTGTGGAATCTACCATGTATGCAGCAACTGTCCGAACTGGCCCATGAGTATACGGCCATGGTGGTCCTTGGCCCAATCTAACAGATCGGGAGATGACGTGGTGAGTACCCCCTAGTCCAGGACACCGTCAACGGCGCTGCTCGTCATCAACGCCGACCACTGCGCCTCGGTCTTCTCTTCACGCCGGGCGGCCCGGGCATGTGCGTCCGCGAGGCAATGCTCAATGGACTCCTGCATGCGCACGGTAGCTGAATCGGCGTGTTTCCCCCTCTTTGGCCTCTTTGTTGCCTTCGGGGCGCCCCTTGCCCGCGCCCGACGTCGGCTCGTCCGGCTTGTAGGTCTCTATCGGTGTCAAAACCGGCGGATCTCGGGTAGGGGGTCCCGAACTGTGCGTCTAAGGCGGATGGTAATAGGAGGCAGGGGACACGATGTTTACCCAGGTTCGGGCCCTCTTGATGGAGGTAATACCCTACGTCCTACTTGATTGTTCTTGATAATATGAATATTACAAGAGTTGATCTACCATGAGATCAAAGAGGCTAAACCCTAGAAGCTAGCCTATGGTATGATTGTATGTTGTCCTATGGACTAAAACCCTCCAGTTTATATAGACACCGGAGGGGGCTAGGGTTACACAAGGTCGGTTACAAAGGAGGAGATATACATATCCGTATTGCCTAGCTTGCCTTCCACGCCAAGTAGAGTCCCATCCGAACACGGGACGAAGTCTTCAATCTTGTATCCTCATAGTCCAACAGTCCGGCCAAAGGATATAGTCTGGCTGTCCGGAGACCCCCTAATCCAGCACTCCCTCAGTAGCCCCTGAACCAGGCTTCAATGACGATGAGTCCGACGCGCAGTGTTGTCTTCGGCATGGCAAGGCGGGTTCCTCCTCGATACACCATGGAAGAGTTTGAATGCAAGGATAGTGTCCGACCCTGCAAAATAAGTTCCACATACCACCATAGAGAGAATAATATTTCCACAAATCTAATCTGCTGACACGTTTTGACAGCATGACATCATACAATGGCCCGGTTATTATTCGAACCACTCTTCTCAACCAGCTCCGCACATATTGCGAGGCGGTTTTCTTGATACATCTTGTCAAAGCAGAGATCATGTTCCCCTTATCACGGGATTCTCATCAATACGGGCGTGAATAACCCAACCGTGCCTGTTGGTATGACTCCTAGATCTTAGGTAAGTCTCAAACGGCCACGAGGAGGACGCCTGATATTCACCCTCTTTAGAAAGGGGACAAGGCCTTTTCTTTTTTCCCTCTCGCGCTCAATCGAATCCTTCCCCCGCCTCGAGTTCCAACACCCATGCTCAGGTCAGGTGCTTCGGACCTTCAACTATGTCCGGATCCAACCTTCAAGGTCGGTGGATGCCTTCCTCCGTCACAGAGGAGGACATCAAGAAGTTGAGGGAGGCTAGATATCTGACCGCCGAAATTTCGCATAGGCTGCCCGCCCGAGGGCAGGTCGTCCCTACTTCCGAACCCAACGGGAGCGTTGTGTTCATCTCCCACTTCCTCCAAGGACTAGGCCTCGCTCTGGATCCCTTTGTTAGGGGTCTTATGTTCTATTTTGGGCTGGATTTTCACGATCTGGCCCCGGATTCCCTTCTTCACATCTCGCCATTTATTGTCGTATGTGAGGCCTTCCTCCGCATTACCCCTCACTTCAGCCTGTGGCTCAAGACCTTCAATGTGAAGCCGAAGATGATCGAGGGGCAGCATGCAGTGTGCGGAGGTGCTTCAATAAGCAAAATCGCTGACGCTCCATGGCCAGAGGGTTCCTTCCCAAAGGTGTCCGGATTGTGGCAGCGGGAGTGGTTTTACGTCATAGCTCCCCGAAGTGCCAAGTGGGTAGCTGCTCCCGCCTTTCGCTCGGGCCCCCCACCGCAACTAATGTCATGGATCAGCAGGGGGCTGAGCTAGGGTCCAGCCACGGACGTGCCAATACTGCAAAGTCGTATCCGAGATCTCTTTGAAAGAGATTTCAGTCTGGTTATGGTAATGCAAGTTATGCTGGTTCGTCGAGTCCAGCCTTGCAAACGCCGGCCCCTCTGCATGTGGGAATTCAACCCGGAAGGACCCCGTGCTATTCAACATTTCCTCGCATGACGCATGAAGAGATGTACAAATCATTCTTCGAACCCCAAATAGAGTGTCCGGACACCACCGAGGACGTGGGCCTGAGCTGCAACCGCCCCGCCGCCCAAGTAAGTAATCCCATGCTGAACCTGTCGTCCTTTTATTTATCATGGCATCATTCTAAAGAGCCGCCTTTTGACCAGGACTAGATAACAAAGGCGATGATGATTAGGTGTTCGGCCCCCCTTCCTGAGGGCTTGAACAATCCGGTACTGGACAAGATGCTCGAGCCGGCGCCTTATCCATTGTCCTCAAAGGAAGATGATGGGGGGAATAAAGAGGACGAAAGTGGGCCTCACTCGCTACTTATTCCAGCCGAGGGAATGAGAACCTCCGTGAGGGAGGACGATCAAAGGGAAGAATCTGACATTCTCTCTCCCCGGGGAAGGAAGAGGACTACCTTTGAAGATCCGGAAACCAAGGTTTCCAAACGGGAGAAGAAATCTTCATCAGAGGGTCCTGCCTCGGAGGGTATTCTTGCCGCACAATGTCCGCGTGGAAATCAGCCCTCTACCGAGCTGTAAGTAATCGAAAAGTACTTAATAGTGAAAACATCCTACCTTACTTCCGAAGACAATAACCGATGCTTATAAATTGTAGTCCGGATTGCAGCCCTTCTCGACAAAGTTCATCTTTGGGGGATCTTCTTCCGGAGATGATGGAGAGCGAAACGCCTCCCCCGGACACCCCAGCTCAAGAAGCGGGCGACCTTGAAGTGTCATCGCGAAGGGTATCTCCAGATCCACTAGGGCCAGAGGATAACCCTTTGGCTGCCCGGAGTCCCCAGTATCCGGCTCCTAAGGAGAGCGACAGCAAGGGTCCATACAATGTGCGGTCGGACACGTTGAAGGATCTTCTGGGGCAAGCTGCCGTCTCGGAAGCGCATCATACGCTAATGGGTACAGTAATTGAAAGGATTTCATCCACTAAAAGCGGTTTGCATGAAGCCTTTATGAGTCTGCTGAAAGGCTTCGAGGTACGTCAAATAATGTATGTTTTTAACAGTACCGCATATGTTAGATATGCCCTATGCAGATGGTAGCCCCTGAGACTCTGGTTGTCATCGAAAACGGCGGCAAACAGAGGATCATAGTCCCAGGTAATAACCAGACCGCCTTTATGTGCAGGTGGCTAAAGCTCCAGTGGCTAGCCGGACTGATGGGTTTGCCGAGCTAAAGCGACAACTTGATGCAGAAGATGCCGACATCGTGCTTGTCAACAAGTGGCTTGACGAGGCACAGGGTGAGTGATTTTTCTGGTGATCGTCACATAATAAGAGTAGCATGATGCCAGTATCTTTAATATGTTGTGACTGCAGATGGAGCTGCCATCGTGGAGACCCTTCGGGCAGAGCTTGCCCGAGCCAAGGAGCAAGCAAGGAGTAGCAATACGGCCGCTTTAAAGGCGACCGAAGAGTTAAGGGCGGAACAGGCCGCACATTGCGAGAGCAAGGAAAAAAATAGCAAAGATGGCTGTAGAGTTAAAAGATGCCGCTGACCATTACCAGCTTCTTGAAGAAGAAAACCGGGCGAAGGCGACGGACCTGGAGAAGGCCCGGGTGGCTGCCAAGGAAGCTCGCTCCAAAATTAGAGCGACGAAGGAGGAGCTGAATCAAGCTACAGATATTGTGCCTGGGAAGCCCTTCTTGTTGCAGACTAAGTTCGGAGATCCAAAGTATGCTCCTCTAAACAGGCTATGGAGTTCTGCGGACGCGTACATGGATTTGGCTGTAAGTGCTGCTGATGCGGCCGAGTACTTCAAGGATCAGAAAGGTGGAAAAGCTGTTCTGGTCACAGTTTCACGCTCCAGTCCGTCCGCTGCTGTTGAATGTGCGATTGGCCGAGTGGGCCGTGCTCCATAGGTTGTGTGGACTTGCCATGAGGTCCGTTGTGGAAAGATGTGGCCGGGAGGGCCAAGGCCAAATAGCTACTTTAGCTTAGTGCAACAATTCCTTGGTGTTGTGCCACGCATCGATGCTGTAAAGAGATTGGCGTGCATAGAAGGTGCGCGGATGGCCTTTGCCCATGTCAAGACATACTGGGCGGAGATGGAGGCCACCACTGTTGCGACACAGGGTTCGGCCGTAGGCCGAGTGGCTGCCGAGCACTACTTTGAAGAAGTTCTTGAAGACGCTCGTTCGATAGAGGCTCAGTGCTCAAAGAATATTATTTTCCAGTGACATTTATTCCCATTGTACAAACAATGTACTGAATTATCAAGGCTGTATTTATACTTTTGCCTGAAAGTGCAATGATGCCTCTTGTGTGGCCGTTTATGTATACATGTGTATAACCTGAAAGTTTGCAGTCGTTGGCTTCCGCCCCCACGCATATAATGCGGGGGTGTTCGCAAAAGATGCATATCCACACTTGATCCAACGTCTTGGTTTGTTAAGGAGGTGATAGCGCAACAAACGAGGCAATTGGACTATATTGCTTTAACACTTTCACTTAGCCATAGGAGTTTGACAGTGGGGCTACTATATAGCCCCTGGTACTTCTGCGCTCGTCCGAATATGGGTTGCGTAGGTACATGACCGGGAAACAGCCCTTCGTTAATGCAGAGGAATCCCGAAGCTTCCGATGAGTCATTGAGTGGTTGACCAGTCTCTCGCTATATCATGACAGTCAGTTTTCGGCTTTCTCTATTGAGGTTCTCAGACGGATGAACCAGGGCACAATCGCAGTGCTACCTTAGCCGATATAACGGAACATAAGGTACCAAAACGTGGGAGCCAGACAAACCCAACATTTGACCAAAGACATGATTCGGAGATGATGCATATAGGGCCAAACTCGCGACGCCGAACACTCCCTAAGGTGTTCAGTCTTTATAACATATATCGGGCTAAACAATGCCCTTAATAAGAAACCCCATATGTCTAGGTACGTGCAAAATTCTGGCGTGGCCACATGCCAATAACACCAGCATCCTTCTCGGTTATGTGGAGTATCCGAAGGATGTGAGCAACAAGAGACAATAAAAAAGGTTTATGCAGGGTCTTAATCTAAAAAGAAATCTTTGGGCGGGTCCCTGCTGCACGTCTGCGCCTGTGTCTCCGTTGTGCCGTGTCCTGGACGGGTGTAGCATGTTTGTCATCTGCAAAAGGAAAGGACTTAGGTGAAAGTTGCCATGCCAAAAAGAAGAATTGGTTATTGTCAATGAACTATCAAAATTCAAGAGAAGCCTAGTTGAGCCGGGCTGGCCCTGATTACATGCGGGAAGCCCCTGGTATTGTTTTATGAGGGTTCGAAAACCAATCTCATGTGTATATGATGGAACGCCGGATTCGTCTAACCGTGTCCGTGGTCTCGACGACCTGCCATTTTTTCTGGTTGGTGAGGCCGTCTAGTTTGCGGGTGTTAGCGCCGTCGCATCCTCTTCCGTATGTAAAAAACGTTCGGTATTTCCGCTAGCTATGATGATGCCACCTGGACCGGGCATCTTGAGCTTGAGAAAAGCATAATGCGGTATTGCGTTAAAACGAGCGAAGGCCGCCCTTCTGAGTAGTGCTTGATAATCACTTCGGAACGGAGCGATGTGAAAAGTTAACGTTTCGCCGAAAGTTATCGGGAGAACCGAATACCACCTCTAGTTGTAGAGAACCCATACAACGGGCCTCTTGGCCTGGTATTACTCCCTTGAAGGTAGTATTACTGTGGCTTATTTGTGTTGGGTCTATCCCCATTTTGCGGACTGTGTCCTGATATATCAGATTTAGATCACTACCGCCGTCCATGAGGACCCGTGTGAAATGGTACCCATTTATTATTGGGTCTAACACCAAGGCCGTCAGTCCATCGCGCCGGATATTTCCAACGTGATCCCAACAATCAAAAGTGATCAGGCAGGCCAACCAGGGGTTGTACCTAGGGGTGACAGGGTCTATGGTGCGTGTGCGTCAGAGTGCATGATTGCTTCTCCTCTTTGTCACATGGATCACGTTTACTGTTTTAACCTCTGGTGGGAACTGTTTCTGTCCTCCGGTGTTTTGCTGGCGAGGTTCATCCTCGTCTTCGCTTGGTGTCTCTTCCCATTTGTGTTCGGCGTTTAGCTTAACGGCCTGCTTGAAGACCCAACATTCTCGGTGGGTATGATTTGCAGGTTTGTTTGGGGTGCCGTGAATCTGACAGAGTTTGTCAAGAATTTTGTTTAGGCCAGATTGTCCTTCTCTGCTGCCTTTGAAAGGCTTTTTCTGCTGACCTGGTCGGGAGCCCCTGAATTCGGTGTTTACCACCATGTTATCTGGGCTACCTTCTTTATTTCAAAGAATCGCTCTTTGACCAGGACTGGATAACAAAGGCGAAGCTGATCCGGTGTTCGGCTCCGCTTCCTAAGGGGTTGGACAATCCGGTGCTGGAAAAGATTCTTGAGACAACACCTTGTCTAGTGCCCTCAATGGAAGACGAAGGGGGAATAAAGAGGGCGAAAACTGCCTCCATCGCTATCTATTCCAATCGAGGGAATGAACGCCTCCACGAGGGAGGATAACCAAGGGGAAGAATCTGACATTCTTTCTCCCCGGGGAAGGAAGAGGACCACCTCTGAAGATCCGGAAACTAAGGTTTCCAAACAGGAGAAGAAATCTCCACCAGAGGGTCCTGCCTCGGAGGGTATTCTGGCCGCACAATGTCTGCGCGGGGATCAGCCCTCTACTGAGCTGTAAGTAATCAAAAAGTACTTAATAGTGAAGATATCCTATCTTACTTCCGAAGGCAATAATCGATGTTTATAAATTGTAGTCCAGATCGCAGCCCTTCTCGACAGAGTTCATCTTCGGGGGATCTTCTTCTGGAGATGATGGAGAGTGAAACGCCTCCACCGGACTCCCCAACTCAAGAAGCGGGCGACCTTGAAGTGTCGTCGCAAAGGGTATCTCCGGATCCACTAGGGCCAGAGGATAACCCTTTGGCTGCCCAGCATCCCCAGTATCCGGCTCTTGAGGGGAGCGACAGCAAGGGTCCATACAGTGTGTGGTCGGACGCGCTGACAGATCTTCTGGGGCAAGCTGTCGTCTTGGAAGTGCATCGTATGGTAATAGGTACGGTAATTGAAAGGATTTCATCCGCTGAAAGAGGTTTGCACGAAGCTTTTATGAGTCTGTTGAAAGGCTTCAAGGTACGTGAAACCATATATGCCTTTAACAGTACCGCATACGTTAGGTATGCCCATGCAGATAGTAGCCCTAAGACTCTAGTTGTCGTCGGGAACGACGGCAAACAGAGGATCATAGTCCCAGGTAATAGCTAGATTGCCTTTATGTGCAGGTGGTTGAAGCTCCGGTGGTTAGCCGGACTGATGGTTTTTTTCCGAACTAAAGCGGCAACTAGATGCGGCAGATGCCAACATCGTGCTTGTCAACAAGCGGCTTGACGAGGCACAGGGTGAGTGATTTTTCTGGTGATCGTCACGTAATAAGAGAAGCATGATGCCAGTATCGTTAATATGTTGTGACTGCAGATGGAGCTGCCACCGTGGAGACCCTTCGGGCGGAGCTTGCCCGAGCCAAGGAGCAAGCAAGGAGTAGCAATGCGGCCGCTTTAAAGGCGGTCGACGAGTTAAGGGCTGAACAGGCCGCACATTGTGAGAGCAAGGAAAAAATAGCCAAGATGGCTATAGAGTTAAAAGATGCTGGTGACCGTTACCGGCTTCTTGAAGAAGAAGACCGGGAGAAGGCGATGGACCTGGAGAAGGCCTGGGTGGCCCCCAAGGAAGCCTGCTCCAAAATTAGAGCGACGAAGGAGGAGCTGAATCAGGCTGCATATATCGTGTCTGGGAAGCCCTTCTTGTTGCGGACTAAATTCGGAGATCCGAAATATGCCCCTCTGGACCGGCTATGAAGTTCTGCGCATGCGTACATGGATTTCGCTGCAGGTGCTGCTGACGCAGCCAAGTACTTCAAGGATCAAAAAGGTCCCGAAGTGGAAAAGCTGTTCTGGTCACAGTTTAACGCTCCAGTCCGTCCGCTGCTACTAAATGAGCGATTGACCGGTTGGGCCGAGCTCCATAGGTTGTTCGGACTTGCCATGAGGTCCGTTGTGGATCACCTGTGGCTGGGAGGGCCAAGGCCGAGTAGCTACTTTAGCTTAGTGCAACAATTCCTTGAAGCTGTGCCACGCATCGATGTTGTAAAGAGATCAGCGTGCATAGAAGGTGCATGGATGGCCCTTGCCCGTGTCGAAACATACTGGGCGGAGATGGAGGCCACCACTGTTGCGACACAGGGTTCAGCCATATGCCGAGTTGCTGCCGAGCGCTACTTTGAAGAAGTCCTTGAAGGCGCTCGCTCGATAGAGGCTCAATGCTCGAAGAATATTATTTTCCAATGACATGTAGTCCCATTGTACAAACAATGTTTTTCTGAATTAATCAAGGCTGTATTTATACTTTTGCCCGGAAGTACTGTTATGCCTCCTGTGTGGCCGTTTATGTATATATGTATATAACCTGAAAGTTTGCAGTCATCGGCTTCCGTCCCCATGCATATAATGCGGGGGTGTTCGCAAAAGATGCATATCCACACTTGATCCAACGTCTTAGTCTGTTAAGGAGGTGATAGTGTAGCGAATGAGGCAATCGGACTATATTGCTTTAACACTTTCACTTAGCCATAGGAGTTTGACAGTGGGGCTACTATATAGCCCCTGGTACTTCTGCGCTCCTCAGAATACGGTGCGCGTATGTACATGACCGGGAAACGGCCCTTCGTTAATGCGGAGGAATCCCGAAGAATCCGATTATTCATCGAGTGGTTGACTAGTCTCTCGCTATATCATGACAGTCAGTTTTCGGCTTTCTCTACTAAGGTGCTCATCCGAATGAACCAGGGCACCATCGCAGTAGTTCTCCCAGTGCTACCTTAGCCGATATAACAGAACGTAAGGTACCAAAACGTGAGAGCAGGGCAAACCCAACATTTGACCAAAGACATGATTTGGAGTTGATGCATATAGGTCCAAACTCGCGACACCGAACACTCCCTAAGGTGTTTAGTATTTATAACATATACCGGGCTAAACAATGCCCTTTATAAGAAACCCCATGTGTCTGGGTACATGCAAAATCCAAGCTTGGCCACATGCCAATAATGTCGGCATCCTTCTCGGTTGTGTGGAGTCTCCGGAGGATGTGAGCAACAAGAGACGGTAAAAAAGTTTTACGCAGGGCCTTAATCTAAAAAGAAACCTTTGGGCGGGTCCCTGATGCACGTCTGCGCCAGTGTCTCCATTGTGCCGTGTCCTGGACGGGTGTAGCACGGTTGTAACCTGCAAAAAGAAAGAACTTAGGTGAAAGTTGCCATGCCGAAAAGAAGATTGAGTTATCAGAATTCCAGAGAAGCCTAGTTGAGCTGGGCTGGCCCTGAGTACACGTGGGAAGCCCCTGGTATCATGTTATGTGGGTTTGAAAACCAATCTCATGCATCTATGATGGAACACCGGACTCGTCTAACCGTGTCCGTGGTCTTGACGACCTACCATTCTTTTCTGGTTGGTGAGGCCGTCTAGTGTGCGGCTGTTAAAGCCGCCGCGTCCTCTTTCGTACGTGAAGAACGGTTGGTATTTCCGCTAACTGTAATGACACCTCGCGGACCGGGCATCTTGAGCTTGAGAAAAGCATATTGCGGTATTGCGTTAAAACGAGCGAAATCCGCCCTTCCGAGTAGTGCTTGAAAATCACTTCAGAATGGAGCAATGTGAAAAGTTAACATTTCACTTCGGAAGTTATCGGGTGAACCGAATACCACCTCTAGTAGTAGAGAGCCCGTGCAGTGGGCCTCTTGTCCTGGTATTACTCCCTTGAAGGTAGTATTATTGTGGCTTATTTGTGTCAGGTCTATCCCCATTTTGCAGACTGTGTCCTGATATATCAGATTGAGATCACTGCCGCCGTCCATGAGGACCCTTGTGAAATGGTACCCATTTATTATTGGGTCTAACACCAAGGCCGTTGGTCCTTCGCGCCGGATTTTTGTATTGTGATCCCTATGATCAAAAGTGATCGGGCAGGCCAACCAGGGGTTGAGCCTAGGGGTGACGGGCTTTATGGTGCGTGTGCATCGGGGTGCGTGACTGCTTCCTCCCTTTGTCACCTGGATCATGTTTACTGTTTTAACCTCTGGTGGGAACTTTTTCTGTCCTCTTGCGCTTTGCTGGTGAGGTTCATCCTCGTCTTCGCTTGGTGTCTCTTCCCCTTTGTGTTCGGCATTTAGCTTATCGGCCTGCTTGAAGACCCAACATTCTCTGTGGTATGATTTGCATGTTTGTCTGGGGTGCTGTGAATCTGATAGAGTTTGTCAAGAATTTTGTTTAGGCCAGATTGTCCTTCTCTGCTGCCCTTGAAGGGCTTTTTCCGCTGACCTGGTCGAGATCCCCTGAATCCGGCGTTTACCGCCGTGTTATCTGGGCTACCTTCTTCGTTTCGACGCTTGTTGTTGTTGCGCCGTGGTTTACCATTGCCATCCCTGACTTCGGATGTGCTTGGGTCGCTGGTGCTGCTACGGGCCAACCAGCTATCCTCACCCGCACAAAAGCGGGTCATGAGGGTTGTTAAGGCTGCCATTGTTCTCGGTTTTTCTTGACCGAGGTGTCTGGCGAGCCATTCGTCTCGGACGCTGTGTTTGAAAGCTGCTAAGTCTTTGGCGTCCGGACAGTCGACAATTTGGTTCTTCTTAGTGAGGAACCTGTTCCAAAGCTTTCGGGCGGACTCTTCGGACTGTTGGATTATATGACTTAAATCGTCTGCATCCGGAGGTCGGACATAAGTCCCTTGAAAATTGGCCCGGAAAGCATCCTCGAGCTCCTCCCAACTTCCAATTGAGTTTTCGGGGAGGCTTTTCAGCCAGTGCCTAGCTGGCCCTTTAAGCTTGAGGGGCAAGTATTTAATGGCATGGAGATCGTCTCCACGAGCCATATGGATGTGGAGGATGAAGTCCTCTATCCAGACTCCAGGGTCTGTGGTTCTGTCGTACGCCTCTATGTTCACCAGTTTGAATCCCTCTGGGAATTGATGATCCAGCACCTCATCAGTGAAACATAAGGGGTGTGCGGCACCCCTGTATTGGGATGCGCCATGGTGTTTGGACAGTTGTAGTATTCGGTGTTGGTTGTGTACCATAGCACCCTTCCTAGATCCGTAGATAGATCTGGTCGCACCGGATTTTTGACGCAAGTTCTCACGTAGATCGTGTGTTGACTTATGTGTGACTTTGTTAGCCGCTCTATCGCGTTCACAGGGTGGTGGATCTGGCCCGGTTGGCCGTATCACTTTTCGACTGTATGGGCTCTAAGATCTCATCGTCGAATTCCGGTAATAGCTTGCGCTTTGGGTAGCTTTTTGGATGATAACTTCCACCATACTTTGTTACTTTTTTCCACTTGCTATTGAGCGTATCTTGTGCGATCTTGAGCCTTTGCTTCTGTTTCTTCAGGCTTCTTGCTGTGGCAGTAAGTCTTCTGCGGAGGTTCTCTTGTTCCAAGTGTGTTTCCGGGATGATGGGTGCATCTTCGTCCGAACTGCTTTCTTCCCTAGACGGGGATTGATGAGGCTTATATTTGGCGTCATCGTGTTCAGATGTCGGATCCGCACTATGTTTGCGGTTTGCATCTTGATCATTTTCTGCCACCGGAGTGGTGCAGTTGTCGTCTCTTCCAGAGTCACGTGGACTATTATTGTCACTGTTCTTGCTATGTCGGGGCTTAGAGCGGCACTGCTGACGTTGGTGCTTGGAGGGGTCATCCTCCGTCCTCTCATCGCCATTTGCTTCTTTGGGGGTGTCCATCATGTATATATCATATGATGAGGTGGTGGTCCAGTGCCCTGAGGGTGGTGGATCATGTTCGTCTTCGGCTTCGTCGTCCATACCATCGAAGTCTTCGGAGCCGAAGTCGAGCATGTCGGTTAAGTCGTCGACAGTGGCTACTAAGTGGGTGGTGGGTGTGCAGCGTTCCTCATCGCCCGTATCCCATTCTAGTCGGACATAGTTCGGCCAAGGTTCTCCTCACAGGGAGAGAGACCTTAAAGAATTTAGCACATCCCCTAAGGGTGAGTGCTGAAAGATGTCCGCGAAGGTGAACTCCATGATCGGTGCCCAGTTGGATTCGACGGGCACGGATATGAGCGGCTCGGAGTCCACGGCTGTAGATGAATCCAGTGGTTTGGTGACACGGCTCTCATAGGGGGTGAAGTTAGTATCCGGCTCTATCGCCACTGAGAGTGCGGCCTCCATGGCGGGGTCCATCCCTCCGCTCTCGGATGGCGCGACTTGCTCTTGATTGATGGATGGAGTAGCTGCGGATGCGATCTCCTGAATAATGTCTGACGGCAGAGTTACATCATGCTCGTCAAGACTGTACGGCGCGTCCGACATGGGCCCGAATCCGTCGAAGATCAAATCTCCACGGATGTCGACAATGTAGTTCAAGTTTCCAAATCTGACCTAATGGCCAGGGGTGTATCTCTCAATCTACTCCAGATGGCCGAGCGAATTCACCCACAGTGCAAAGCCGCCGAATATGAAGATCTGTCCGGGGAGGAAAGCCTCACCCTGGACCGCATCGCTAGCGATGATCGAAGGAGCCATCAAGCCTTATGGTGGCGACACAGTGGAACTCTTAATGAAAGCACCAATGTCGCTGTCAAAACCGGCCGATCTCGGGTAGGGGGTCCCGAACTGTGCATCTAAGGCGGATGGTAATAGGAGGTAGGGGACACGATGTTTTACCCAGGCTCGGGCCCTCTTGATAGAGGTAAAACCCTATGTTCTGCTTGATTGTTCTTGATGATATGAGTATTACAAGAGTGGATCTACCACGAGATCAGAGAGGCTAAACCCTAGAAGCTAGCCTATGGTATGATTGTCTGTTGTCCTACGAACTAAAACCCTCCGATTTATATAGACACCGGAGGGGGCTAGGGTTACACAAGGTCGGTTACAAAGGAGGAGATATACTTATCCGTATTGCCTAGCTTGCCTTCCACGCCAAGTAAAGTCCCATCCGGACACGAGATGAAGTTTTCAAATCTTGTATCTTCATGGTCCAACAGTCCGGCCAAAGGATGTAGTCCGGCTATCCGGAGACCCCCTAATCCAGGACTCCCTCAACCACCTTGCCAAACTCATGGCAAGGCACACAATAGGTCTGGTACAAACCATGGAATACTTTATAGAACCTATAGCTGAGGCATAGTGAATGACTTTCATTCTCTCTCTATCTTCTGCCGTGGTCGGGCTTTGAGTCTTAGTCAACGTCATACCTTTCAATACAGGCTAGAACTCCTTCTTTGACTAATCCATTTTGAACTCCTTCAGAGTCTTGTCAAGGTATGTACTCATTGAAAATCTTATCAAGCGTCTTGATCTATCTCTATAGATCTTGATGCCTAATATGTAAGCAGCTTCATCGAGGTCTTTCATTGAAAAATTCTTATTCAAGTATCCTCTTATGCTTTCCAGAAATTCTATATCATTTCTGACGAACAATATGTCATCCACATATAATATCAGAAATGCTATAGAGCTCCAACTCACTTTCTTGTAAATATAGGCTTCACCATAAGTCTGTATAAAACCATATGCTTTGATCACCTCATCAAAGCGTATATTCCAACTCTAAGATGTCACTAGTCCATAGATGGATCGCTAGAGTTTGCACACTTTGTTAGCACCTTTAGGATCGACAAAACCTTCTGGTTGCATCATATACAACTCTTCTTTAAGAAATCCATTAAGGAATGCAATTTTGACATCCTTTTGCCAGATTTCATATAAAATGCATGATGCAGAGCATCCTACGATCATCCCCATGTACACTACATCTACTCTCCAAGAACCAAGAGGACATAAGATGAGACCGCGACTATACGCCATTGGACACAAGGTGAACTCGCTCCTCTCTGAGCCATCACTTTCCACATGTGAGACATGGCAACTACCTCAAATTTATGTGCTATGCATGACCAGGAACCAAGGCAGCTAGGAGCATTGGACGAGAAAGCAAGGAATCAGAGCAAGAGAAGGAGCTGCTGGGAAGCTACATCTCTCGGACGACTGACAACCACCGGACGATCGAGCCACACCGGACGTACGACACCTAGAGTCTTCACCAGCCAGAACAACTACAGCCGAAGGCCAAGTCTACAGTGACTGGACAATCGATCGAGACTGGACGTCCGGCACTCCCCAGTGCCCGGACCACAGCCCACCACCAGATGTCCGAGGCCACTGAATCAGAGCCAAAACATCGGATGTCCAAATATTTATGTACGACCGGACGCCCGCTAGCGACCGGACGACCGACACCCGTCGGACGTCCTATGCCTGTCTGCGCATAGAGATTGGGCCTGAGGCCCATGTATCCCTCTCCCACTTACCCCTTCGTGGACCTAGAATAAATATTCTCCTCCACCTCCACCTAGTTAGGGTTAGCATTCACTGCAAAAAGACACATCCATGACATTTTGGGTAAAACGAAATTTTTTCTGTCATGCTTATGACACTTCTATGATGATAATTGTGACAAAAGCCGGTATCATCATAGATGTGGTGGGATCCTACTTTTATTATAAAAAGTCATGACAGAAAATGGGCTTTTCATCTTGGGCGGGCCGGTGACGTGGCTGCATGACATTCTTTGGGTCGTCCATGACGGAAAAAATCATGGTAGAAGTGAGGGGGAGGAAAATATCATGGAGTTCCCGGTTACGGTGGGTGGTCTGGGGCTGAGCGGTGCGCGTTTCTCACGTACACGTACGAGCGTGGGTGCGAGGCGTTGGGCTCTAACTGAACCCGAGCGAGGCATTCGCCTACCGAACTCGAGCGATTGCACTGCAGGCTACGCGTTACTGAACCCGAGCAATCGATTGATCTGACTGTTAACTGAACCCGATCGAGCAATTCCTTTGCTACTGCTACTAACTGAACACGATCGTACCTGCTGCCTCTTGATGAACAGTGAGCGTTGTTGGGGGGTTCGATGACCAGTTCTCGATGGGGGTTGGATGAACAGGACCCCGTGGCAGTAGAGGCCGCTGCCTCTAGATGAACAGGATCCCGATGGAGCCGGTTGGGGGTGGATGAACAGGACCCCGTGGAGGGCTGATTGAATAATAGCCGGTGGAGGGTTGGATGAACAGTAGCCCGTGGAGGGGTGGTTGAACAGGACCCCGTGGAGAGGGCTGGTTGAATAGTAGCCGGGGGAGGAGCGGTGGAGGCTGGATGAACATGAGCCCGTGCATGAACAATAGCTGGTGGAGGAAGGAGGGGAGACGCCATCGTTAAACAGTCACAGGTGGAGGCTGGAGGAGATCGATGGTGGAGATGAACAGTAGCACGTGGAGTCCCGTTTGGCGGTATGCCACACCCCACCCAATGAATAGGACCCCCGTGTCGACCGTAGAGCTCCAACACAAGTCTGTTTCCTCCGTTTTGCGGTACACCACACCCCTCCCGACCAGCAGGACCCAGTTTCGACCGTAGGAGGTCGAAGAGAAGTCTTTCTTCCGTTTTGTGGTACACCACACCCCTCCTGGTGAGGGAGTCCTGGACAGGGGGGTCCTCGGGTGTCCATACTATTGATATGGGCCGGACTATTCGGCCATGAAGATACAATATAGAAGGCTTTCTCCCGTGTCTAGATAGGACTCTCACTTGCGTGGATGACAAGCTAAGCGGCTGGATGTATTATTTCCTTTCGATGTAACCGACTTTGTACAACCCTAGTCCCCTTTGGTGTCCATATAAACCAGAGGGGTTAGTCCGTAGAGAGAGAAGACAATCATAATTAGATAGGCTAGACTTCTAGGATTTTAGCCATTATGATCTCGTGGTAGAACAACTCTTGTAACCCCCATACTCATCAATATTAATCTAGCAGGACGAAGGGTTTTACCTCCATAGAGAGGGCCTGAACCTGGGTAAACATTGTGTTCCCTGTCTCCTATTACCATCAACCTCAGACGCATAGTTCGGGACCCCCTACTCGAGATCCGCCAGTTTTGACACCGACATTGGTTCTTTCATTGAGAGTTCCGTTGTGCCATCGCCAAGATGTTCGATGTCCCATCAATAATCCACTACAATAGTGTCTAGGGAGAAACCTTTCTCCCCGAACAGATAATCATGTTCGGCGGCTTTGCACTGCGGGCGAACTCGCTTGGCCATCTAGAGCAGATCGATAGCTACGCCCCTGGCCATCAGGTCAGATTTGGAAGCTTGAACTACGTCGTGGACTTTCGCGGAGACTTGATCGTCGATGGATTCGAGTCCGTGGCAGTAGCCGCTCCCTGTCACCACGATGAACATGGCTTAAATCTGTCATCGAACTACACCGAGGAGATAGAACCTGCAACTGCTCCAGCTCTAAGTCCGGAGCAGGCCATGCCATCCGAGGATGGGAGGATCAACCCCACCACGGAGGCCGCAGATTCAGTGGCGTTGGAGCCACACATAGACCCAAACTCAAGTGAGATCTGTGTTGCGAGAACCTCTGACATGCTTCTGGCTGCTTGTTCCGAAGCATGTGCGTCCGTGCACGATGAGCTTGACCGGGCGTCGATCGTCGAATTCAGCTCCGTGGACATCTTCCGGCACTCGCCTTTAGGCGATGTGCTAAACTCATTAAAAAAACTCTCCTTAGCGGGGGACTCATGACTGAATTATATCCGGTTCGAACTGGAGGCTGATGACGAATTTCACTTCCCACACCCGCCCACTTAATAGCCACTGTCGAAGACTTAACTGACATGCTCGATTACAGCTTGGACGACATCGACAGTATGGATGACAATGCCGGAGAAGAATAGGCCCAAAACCCGCCGTTTACCGGACGCTGGACGTCCACTTCCTCGTATGACGTATACATGGTGGATGCACCAAAATAGAATAGCGGCGATGACAAAGAAGATCCAATTTAAGATAAACCTCCCGAGATACAACCAAAGCGCCGACGTCAACAAAGACAGCAACACCGACACAGGAGAAGATAACACTCTGGACGGTGCCGAAGACAACGAAGACCCCGTCGAGGCAACTACAGAACAAAATGAACGGGAAGACGGGCAAGTTAGGCCTGGTGAACAGGCCACGCACGAAGACTTGGAGGAGAGTAATTATCTTGCGCTCTCTGAGGATGAGGCGAGCCTCGGCACTAATGATTTTATCGTTCCTGAGGAACCTCTCGAGCATGAGCGGTTCAAGTGCCAGCTAATAGCCACTGCAAGGAGCCTGAAAAAGACGCAACAACAACTTCAAGCTGATCAAGACCTGCCCAATGACAGATGGACTAACGTCCTAGAAGCCGAGGAATACGGCCTCAAGCGACCACTCAAAAGATACTCGAAGCGCAAATTATTACCTCAATTCGATGACGAGGCATGGTTTCCCATGCCATCAGTGCACAATGCGCCTGACCGACCACCACGTGGCCGGGACAAAGCGGCAACCCAGGCTGAACACTAGCCTGTACCACCTCACCATAAAGACAAAACTACTCAGAGATACACATATGATCTCTGGCAGGGCCTGAATAATAAAGCAAGTCTGGCCAGATCGATCTATGTATCACGGGGGCATGCCCCGACACGCGACGACGGCTATCGAGTTGAACATGGCAAGTATAGTTACGTCCGAGCCAAAAATCACTGACGGACTCCATACGAAGTACATCACGACCTGGCCTGACATAGAGGCGCCGCACACCCCCTCTGCTTCAGTGATGAAGTAATGGAACATGAATTCCCAGAAGGTTTCAAACCCGTCAATATCGAATCATGTGATGGAACCACAGATCCTACGATATGGATTGAAGACTTTATCCTCCATATTCACATGGCGTGCGTCGATGATCTTCATGCCATCAAATACGTACCCCTAAAACTCAAGGGGCCAGCCCGACACTGGCTGAGCAACTTGCCTGGAAACTCTGTTGGCAGCTGGGAGGACTTGGAAGAAGCCTTCCTTGACAACTTCCAAGGTACATATGTTCGACCTCTGGATGCCGATGACTTAAGTCACATAGTCCAACAGCCCGGAGAGTCAGCCAGGAAATTCTGGACTAGATTCTTAACCAAAAAGAACAAGATCGTCGACTCTCCGGACGCCGAAGCCCTGGCAGCATTTAAACATAGCATACGAGACGAATGGCTCGCTCGACACCTCGGCCAAGAAAAAGCCGAAGTCCATGGCATCCCTCACGGCACTCATGACCCACTTTTGCACGGGCGAAGATAGCTGGCTAGCCCGTAGTAATAATAATACAAGCGAACCTGGCACTTCGAAAGCCAGAAACAGCAACGGCAAGCCCTAATGCAACAAACATAGACGACGAGACAACGGTGATAGTACCAAGGACATGGCGGTCAACGCCGAATTCAGTGGCTCCAAGTCTGGTCAGCAGAAGAAGCCATATAAATGAAATAATTAGGGCCCTTCTAGCCTGCATACTCGATCGCCCATGTCAGATCCACGGTACCCCTGATAAACCAGCCAATCATACGCACAGGAGTTGTTGGGTCTTCAAACAGGCCGACAAGTTAAATGCCGAAGACAAAGAGAAGGGGTCGCAAAGTGAGAACGACGAGGAGGAGCCCCGTCCACCAAACACAGGGGTATAGAAGAAATTTCCTCCGCAAATCAAAACGGTGAACATGATATACGCCACCCATATCCCCAAGAGGGAGCGCAAACACGTGCTCAGGGACGTCTATGCGATAGAGCCAGTTGCCCCAAAATTCAACCCATGGTCGTCATGCCCGATCACTTTCGATCGTAGGGATCATCCGACCAGTATCCGTCGTGGCGGGTCAGCCGCAGTGGTCCTCGATCCGATAATGGATGGATTTCATATCACACGAGTCCTCATGGACGGCCGCAGCAGCCTCAACCTGCTTTACCAGGATACAATGCGCAAAATGGGCATCGACCAATCAAGGATCAGGCCCACCAACACCACCTTTAAAGGAGTTATACCAGGTGTAGAGGCCCGCTGCTCGGGCTCAATCACATTGGAGGTCGTCTTCGGATCTCCTGACAACTTCTGAAGCGAGGAGTTAATCTTCGATATCGTCCCCTTCTGCAGTGGTTATCACACACTGCTCGGACGAACTATGTTTTGTCGATTCAATGCGGTGCCGCATTATGCTTATCTCAAGCTCAAGATGCCCATACCACGCGGTGTCATAATAGTCAATGGAAATACAGACCGCTCCCTCCGTACCGAGGAGCACACTGCTACCCTGGCAGCAGAAGTACAGAGCACCCTCTGCAAACAGAACCTTAAGTCGGCATCATACTCATGGACACTGTCACACTAGTACGGACTACCATGTGCTAGGACAGCCCAGCTTGTCAAGAGCTCAACTAGCAATTCGGCCTCAGTCCCAAACCACACCAAGTGGCGGCATTCGCGTCGAGCGTACATAACTACACACTCAATATACCGTGGGCATAGACGGAGGCATAACTAGATTGTGATCCATAATAAGGCTCGACCTCCCCTGGACACACATACTTTCAATTTTTCTTTTTTCCCTCCTCAGGTTTCCTTTCCGCAGGTCCCTCTCGCCGGCCTCATAATCGGTCCTTTCGAAGAACGGACACACCAAGGTGGCAAATAGCGCAGAGGTGCGGGGAATCTCTAGATGTCCCTCTTGGCAATCACTCTACCTGTTTTCAGGACCCGTACGCAGCTCCTCCTTGGTCTTGGCATGTCAAATAGCCACTGTTGCTTCTCGCACTTTTTTGTTCACGAAAGCTCTGACATATTAATTAAAATTATAATGGAAACAGTTTGCGGCCCAAAATACGTGGCACCTTCTTCTTCTTCTTTATTTTTTCTATTTTAATTTGCATCCTTAGACCTTGGTACGCCATAATCCGCCAGGGGCTTTATTGTGCCCACACTATGGCAACAAGTCCGAACACTTTTATAGTATAGTTCGGCACCTCGAATTTAGCATTATATGCATTGGCTCCGAATCATGTCTTTGGTCAATAGTTGGGTTGCCCGACTCCTATGCTTACTACCTTACGTTCCGCTATATCGGCTAAGGTAGTAAAGGGAGAACTACTGCGATTGTGTCCCGGTTTATCCGGATGAGCACCTCAGTAGAGAAAGCTGAAAACTGATTGTCATGATGCGGCGTGAGCCGGTCAGCTCTTCGGAGGTTTCAAATCTTTAGCGATTTGTCCCGCATTATGTGACGAATCGGTTCTCATCCGATCAGGTGTTTAAAACACCCTAGTCTGGACACTAGGGGCTGCGCCTATATTTTCATTGTCAAATTCCTATGGCTAAGTGAGGGTAATAAAGCCACATAGTTCGATTTCCTGGTTCGTTGCGCTAAACACCTCTTTAAGGACCAAAATCTTGGATAAAGCATGTTTAGATTCATCCTGAACACCCCCGTACTACCTACGTGGGGGCTGAAGCCGACGACTGGCCAACTCTCAGATTTGATAAAAATGGCCGCATAGGAGGTAAATTTTTTAACTAAAGAAAACAGCAAAGCATTATATTACATATCAAGCCTTGTTTTTATCATACAGGGCGGGATTACATGAATGTATTCATTTGAAAATTATGTCCTTAGCACATTGCTCTACCACAATGCGGGATCCCTCCAGAACATCTTCAAAATACCGCTCGGGCGTGCGGTGCTCCTTGCCCGCAAGCGGTCCTTCAGTCGCGAGCTTGACGGCATCCATCTTCGCCCATTGTATCTTGACACGGGGGAAGGCCATCCGCGCACCTTCTATGCAGACCGACCACTTGATGGCATCAAGCCGCGGGCAGGCATTGACCAGCCGCTTCACGAGGCCGAAGTAGCTGCCGGGTATAGCTTCTGCAGGCCACAGCCGGATTATTATATCCTTCATGGCTAGTTTGGCCACCCTATGCAGCTTGACCAACTGTTTTAGCTGGTCGCTAAAGGGCATCGTATGTTCTCGTGCAAGGTATTACGACCAGAACAACTTCTCCGTTGAGCTCCCCTCTTCGGCCCGGAAGAATTCCGTAGCATCAGAAACACTGTGCAGCAAATCCTCAAACGCCCCTGGAGAACTCCAAATCCGAGTCATTAAGAGATACCTCGAGCTCACATACTTTCTTTGCATAATGAAAGCCTTACCCGCCGCGATTTTCTTGGCCTCCTGCATCTTACGGAGGGAGCCTTGGGCTTCGGCTCGGGCCTATTGTGCGCTTTGGCGGGCCTTAGCAAGTTCAGACTCTTGGTCTGCATTCTGGCGCTCCAAGGATTCACATTTCTTCACTGCATCCTGGAGCTCTGCCGGACCTCACCAACCCTCGCCTCATGCTTTTCTCGGGCGGCTTTTTCATTTACCACTCTCTCCTCAGCCTCGGCCAGCGCCTTTTTGAGGGCCTCTACCTCTATCGCCGCCCCTAATAAATGTCATGGCACTGTGATCAGCTTACATTATTCATCCCTTCCGGACATACACAATATCATTGCATACCTTGGGTATTCTCCAGCTAGTTTTTCGCATGGCCGAGCTCTTCCTCGGTCCGTTCTAGCTTCCACTTCATTCCGGAGACTTCGGCAGCATGAGAAGTCGCGGCCAGCAGCGACGCCTGCTTATTCACAAAGACATGTATGATTCGTTTCCTACTAATAGCTATTTGATCCTCTGTTCGGCTTTTCTTTCCAAACACCGGACATAGTCTCAGGGGCTACTGTCTATACTGTAACATTTTTTTCACATAAATGCAGCGCTCACCTCAAAGCCTGTTGCTACCTCTTGAGCACTGCGTTGGATTTCCCCGAAGAGGAAGGGATGATGCAACAAAGTAGCATAAGTATTTCCCTCAGTTTTTGAGAACCAAGGTATTAATCCAGTAGGAGGCTACGCTCGAGTCCCTCGTACCTACACAAAAACAATAGCTCCACGCAACCAAAGCTCTTAGGGGTTTTCAAGCCCTTCACGGTCACTTACGAAAGTGAGATCTGATAGAGATGATAAATAATATTTTTAGTATTTTTGGTGTAGAGATGCAAAGTAAAAAGTAAAAGCAAAGCAATAATAAAATGATGGAGATTAATATGATGAGAAAGAGACCCGGGGGCCATATGTTTCACTAGTGGCTTCTCTCAAGAGCATAAGTATTCTAAGGTGGGTGAACAAATTACTGTTGAGCAATTAACAGAATTGAGCATAGTTATGAGAATATCTAGGTATGATCATGTATATAGGCATCACGTCTGAGACAAGTAGACTAAAACGATTCTGCATCTACTACTATTACTCCACTCATCGACCGCTATCCAGCATGCATCTAGAGTATTAATTTAAAAACAGAGTAACGCCTTAAGCAAGATGACATGATGTAGAGGGATAGTGATGAGGACATGTCTACCACAGCTATACCCATATCGCCTGCTGTTTTACTCGTTGGAACAGTTGCTAGAGCTCAGATACACCAATTAGATTATCAGGTACTTACGTTTCTTTGTAATGTTTCTAGTGTTCATGAGAATATGATGCTGCCTAACTTAGATACATTTGTGTTGCTTGCAATTCAAGGGCCTAGCACGGATAAGAAGGTTGAGCATTGGAGCATGGTCAAGCACGGAGATGAAGGTGCATGCGAAGAGAACAAGAACGGAGGTTCAAGTGGAGATTTCTGGACATTGAAGCCACCATGATAACATACAAGAAGATGGACGAAATATACAAGATGGACTTTCATAAATTTCGTCCATAGCTTATTATTGGTGTTGTGCCACCTTATTTTGGGCCAGGCCCATGTAATTTATTTTTAGAGTCCATATTGTAGGGGAAACGTCTTAGGAGGTGTTTTAGTCCCACCTTGCCAAGGGTGGACAAAATCCCCTCTCTTTTCCCTATAAATATAGCCCTTCAGGCATCATTTAGACTTGGGTTTTAATTAGTTAGAAGTTAGCCACTGTTGCAACTTCGTGTACTTTGTTTGTGTCCAGCGACTAGACCAAGACCACTTATGAAACCCCACTTTTATTAATACCTCATCCATATTCGCAATATTCAGATTGCTTAATCATATTCTTGCTTGTTCTTAGATTGCTTGTAGGAATAGACCTTCGTGGTCAGGTTGATCGTGCTCCGGCGTGGTCAATAACCTCTCGGAGTTGGTTTAGAGATTGCTAAGGCACAACGTCGTTGCACGTTTGTAGTCGGATCGTCAAAGTCGTGTCCACCTAATCAATAGTTATCATCTCATCGAAAGATCGGGACACCCTCGCCTCTATCAAGTGGTATCAGTTTTCAGGTTGCTTGGTGAGATTTTACAGTTTTTCTTAGTTTAGATCGAGTTTGTTCTTCATACCTACAATCCACGAAAAAGCCAAAAAAAGTTAGATTAGTTCATCAGTGTCCAAGACAGTCCAAGCCTTTCGCTATTATCACTTAGTTTTTACATTGTTGAATTTTTGGTTGCATCGTGTGTCGAGTTGATGGTTTTTAGTGTCTAGATTTTTAGAGTTTCGAGTTCTGGTCACGCTTTTGTTCACGCCGCATCCACATACACCATCTTTGTTGTCATCTTCCGCTACCACCACTCACCGCCGTCGTTCTTCGTCATCATCTCATCAGTTTATCTTGCAGCCGTATTCATCTTCGAGAGAGAAAATTGAGTTGCTACGTTGGAACAAAAAAAAGAGCATAAAGGATTGCTGATCAGTTGTTTATCTCGGAAGAAAGAGTTGTGCAAAAAGAAAAAGAGCAGATTTCATATAGAAGAGGTGGAGATCGGAGAAAAAAAAGGTTGGTGTGTTGGTTGTTTGGGCGTACAGATCTGTTTGCTTTGGAGAAAGATTTTGGAAGTTAAAAAAATCAATTGTCTTGGATCATCACGTTTGGAGACAAAAAAGGAGGTCTTGCTAGTTGGCTGATTTCGGTTGGTGGTTTCCATGTTCTGGAAATTTTCTAGGCGAAAATAAAAGAAAAAAGGAGGGCATGGTATTACTTGAACAGTTTCCTAGTTGGTTTAGCAAGAGACAAAAATCGCCAAAAAAAGGGAAAGGAAAGTCCATCGTTGATCTATTTCCTAGTTGGAAGGAAATTACAACGCGAAAAAAGAAGGAAAGTCTGATCCGCAAAAAAAGGGCAAGCGCTGATCTGTTTCTATAAATCCCTGATTGTTCATGCTAAACAAGGAAATCATAAAAAGAGCAACGAAGGAAGTGCTGATTTGTTTCCAAGTATCAGAAGTTTGGTTTCTTTTTGGAGAGTGAGAAGGAGAAGAAAGATCCAATAATACAAGGAGCAGCCAACGTTGGAGTAAAAAAATCGTTTCGAAGGAAAGGCATCATGAGGTAATATTGTGCAGATTTTGAGAACTAAATATAGCAGTGTAGTTCTTGGAAAGATTCATAATCCTTGAAGGCAGAGAAGGAAAGTGAGGGGAAAAAGGAGTTGACTACGAATTGTAGAGGGGCAGAGAGTTTTTTTTGAGGGAATGCCATCATGGCTAGCTTTATTAACTTAGATAGGAATTACATCGTCCACAAGGTTTGAGACAAGACAGCCTGGTGGCTCATCCGTCCAGTGACTACAAAGTTTATTACAATAACTGTAATTCGTTAGCACATGCGCCGCTTGGTTTGAACTACGATAGCAATGCTTGAATTTGACCTTCCCGATCAACGACGAAATATCCACACATTTAGCAAAAATTGGCACAACTTCATCCCACCATCTTGTATCGCCTACACAAGATTCAATTACTATCAACGAGTCCGACTCCGCTTCTACCCGCGGGAAGCCTAGCGAGCTTGCAAAATTCAGACCGTACCGCATTGCCAATGCCTCGGTCATCACCATGCTGGATGTGTGAGGGATATAAGTACACCGAGCAGCTAGAAAAGATCCATTCGCATCCCTGATCACTGCTGCAGTAGCTCCTTCTCTTTCCGCCACATAAAATGTTGCATCAACACTAAGTTTTACAAACCTGGACTCTGGCTTCTTCCATCTATCTTGCACTGGTGCAATTTTCTTTGCATTCGCTTGCTGGAAGTTATTAGCTATAGCCAGAATTGACACTGGCCATTTAAAAGATGGTGGGGAGAGCCATTGTGAGTGGTCTCACGTCTAATCCATTAGAGGTACCATCCTCCGACCATGATAAGTTGCTTTACATCCAGGTTGGGCTTGAGCGGCACTTGTCTTGCTGGAGCTAAGAGGATATACTCCAAGACGATCGACCCAGAACGGTTAACCAATTTCACTTCATTGATGTAGTCCAATATTCCTAGGCGTGACCAAAGTTCTGTAGCATAGGAACATTCAAAAAGAAGATGATTTACATGTTCAGCCGCTCAGTGACAAATGGGGCAAGCTCCATCTGAACCGACATGCCTATTAGTGATTATGGACTTTAGAGGTAAAATTCCATGGAGTGCCCGCCAACAAAAAATTTGAATTTTACATGGGATTTGAAGCTTCCACAATGTACTCCAAATAGCTGGGGGTACTAGACCTTCCTGGCTGCGCTAGCCCATTTGCATGTGTCCGGAAAGTTTGAAACCATTGAGTGTGATAAGCTGAACGGACTGAAAAAATACCTCTGCAATCTGGATGCCACGCTATAAAATCCTCAAAGGCGTTGTAGTTAAGTGGAATTTCCAGAATTCTACGGACATCAACAGGGTTGAAAATAGAAGTGATTAAATCTTCGTCCCAATTGCCACTTGTGGGGTCGATGAAGTCATTAACAGTGGTTAGGACAGTTTGTCCACGCGGGGTAATCACCCTCCTATCTGCACTGTTAGGAATCCAGGGATCCCTCCAAATGTTCACTTGCTCTCTAGTCCCAATCTGCCGGATGTATCCCAGTTTGAAGGTCTCTAAGCCCTTCATAATGCTTTGCCATGTAAAAGAAGCCCCATTCTTAAGAGTGGCATGTAATAAGCTCCCATTGAGGAAATACTTTGCCTTTAGTACTCTTGCACATAACGACTCCGGGTTATTTATTAATCTCCAACATTGCTTAGAGAGCATTGCTAGATTAAAGGAATATTGATCACGGAATTACATCCCCCCTTCACTCTTAGGATAGCAAAGTTTTCACCAAGTGTACCGATGCATTCTCTTATGTTCTTCATCATCCCCCACCAGAACTGGGAAATTAAATCTGTTATCTCTTTGCATATTCCTTTAGGTAAACCAAAGACTGACATAGCAAAAACAGGAATAGCTTGTGCCACAGACTTGAGAAGGATCTCCTCCCCCCCATGGATAGCTGCTTTTCCATCCATCCCTTAAGCCTTTCCTTAATCCTTTCAACAAAATGCTTGAAGCAATCACTTCTGTCCGCTCCCACCATTGCAGGTAGTCCAAGATATTTATCAGATAAGGCCTCAGTATCAATGTGCGACAATTGACATATTTCAGCCTTAGAAGCAACTGGAGTGTTAGGACTAAAGAAAATACTCGACTTAGCAACACTCACCATTTGCCCCGAGCTTTGGCAATAAGTATCCAGAACATGCTATAAGGAAGCTGCATTTAGCGTGTCTGCCTTCATAAGAATTAGAGAATCATCAACAAATAAGAGGTGTGATATTGACGGTGCATTTCTACACACTCTAATCCCTTCTATGCCACCAGCTTCTTCTTCATACTGCAAAAGACTGGATAGACCCTCTGCACAAAGAAGGAACAGATAGGGGGAGAGGGGGTCCCCCTGCCTAATTCCCCTTGTCGGGCTAAAACCTTCTGTTTCCTGTGAATTAAATCTCACCTTGTATGTTACAGATTTCACACATTCCATAATCATTACAACCCATTGCTCATGAAATCCTAACTTGATCATCATGTCGTGTAGAAAAGACCACTCCACTCTATCGTAGGCCTTATGCATATCAAGTTTTACTACACATAAACCAAATTGGCCAGCCCTTTTACTCTTTATCTTATGCACACATTCATAAGCGATCAAGATATTATCCGTGATCATTCTTCCAGGAACAAAAGCACTTTGGGTAGGAGAAATAATTTCCGGGAGAATGTTTTTTAGCCGTAGAGCTAGCATTTTGGAGATAATTTTGTAAAGAACTTTGCACAGACTGATAGGTCTATATTGCGTTACCAACTCTGGAGACTCGGTTTTAGGGATCATCACGATGGTTGTATCATTCCATTCAGCTGGAATCTTTCTTGAGTTAATGGCCAACAGAACTTCCTGGGTAATTTCATCTCCAATTATATGCCAATATTTCTTAAAGAAAATTGCATGCAGCCCATTTGGCCCAGGCGCCTTAATGTCGCCAATACTTGAGGGGCAGAGAGTTAAGTAACGAAAGAAAGAAAAAAGGATTAGAAGGAAAGAACTCACGTGAGTTGAGTACTACTTAGCATCTTTCCTAACCGTCTAAGGAAACAAATTGATTAGAAAAAAAAGGAAAGTGCAAAAAAGGAGATAGAAAACGCTGCAATTAAAGAGGAGCCGTATAGTTTTTTTGGTTGAGATTCTCGAGGGTAGATCAGATCTGTTTTGAAAAGGATTTGAGGCACTAGTAAAAAAAGCACGGTTGGTTTTGGCTGTTTGAAGAGAGAGAGAGAGAGAGAGAGAGTACAAGGAAAGAGTTTTCGGTCTACTAGCAATTAACAGGAGATATTGCTGGACGGTTTTGGATTAAAAAAAAGGAGCAGCCAATGTGGATCCTCACGTTTTTTAGAGTTTGGAAACTTTTCTAGTCAGCCATGTTGGAATTTGCAAAGGAAATATATTGGATCAGCCAGGGAAGAAAATAAAAACTGTTTCGCTTGGAGTCCTAGGCATTCACGTTTGGATTTTGGAGGAAAAATAAATGTAGCGCTTGGTTTTGCTAGTACTTGGTAGTAAAAAAAAAGGTGTGTTGAAGGAGACTTGTACCAACGTGTGGTGTTGACATCATCTATATATTATTGAAAAAAGAATACGAGTGGTGCTTGGTTCATCAGCCAGAGTTTGAGAGGGCTTGGTCCACGGGGAACAAGGCAACGTTTCTGATTCAAAAAAGTGACACGGTTTACTAGCACTGCTCATTTTGTGTGCCTATTCCTATGATCCGGTGCTCAGTAAAAGAAAGAAATCCCCAGTTTGAGTTAGTGCATGAATTTCGTCTGTGTCTTAGGCTCGCGTCTCTAGTACAGTGTAGCCTAGGACCAGCACTCGACCACTTTGAGCGAATTTTCAGCTTGCATTAACTATTGTGGTTGTAACATTTTCCCCACACATATAAAGCCAACCCAGCTCCACATATTTCTACACTGTGTATACGTCCGTTCACTTGGCAATTGCTTTATCAACTTTTGGAGTTATTTGACACTGTTGGTTGCCAGTCCCCTCCTGCTGCATGGTAAGAGCTTGTAAGACTTTGATTTTCTATACTTTGAGCGGTTTACCACCACTTCCTAGTCGTTCATCGGAACATTACTTTTGGATTTTGTTTCTTGTTTCTACTAATCATGACAGGATCCAGAGTCAATTCATGGGCTTTGTCGATCATCGGAGACGTGCCACCACCTATGCAAATATCACAACCGTCACGAGAGGTGCACAAACATCCAGATGCACATCATCAGGTTAATGTTTCTATACCACGATTTAATGGTTGTTTTAGACCTGCTTTATATATTGAATGGGAGTTTGACATAAATACTATATTTGCTTCCGATAATTTTGATGAACGTAAAAAAGTTAAGGTTGCGGTTGGTTCTTTCACTGGTTATGCTATAGTTTGGTGGAGTGAATATTGTCGGTGACACCCTAATGATATACCTACTACTTGGGATGATTTGAAACTTGCCATGCGACATACATTCGTTCCTGCTTATTATACTCATGACATGATTAAAAAGTTGCAACATTTAAAACAAGGTAGTGACACCGTAACGACATATTATGATACTTTACAAACTACCTTGCTGCATTCCTCTTTAGTAGAAAGTGAAGAAGATTTTATGGATTGATTTTGGGGAGGATTAAATTGTGACATTCAGGAGATACTAATTCATGAAGAGTGTTATACTATGGACCATTTGTTTCATCTTGCTTGCAAAGCTGAACAGGAAATAAAACGACGTGTTGCCCACAAGGAGAACAAGTGCGAGATGCACATTCCAAGAGTTGATACAGTTGTCCCGTCAACTACTAGGCATACTATGACAACCACATCTGTTCCATGACAACAAATATGCTATCCCTCCCCTTCTTTGTTCGAGGTAAACCTAAAAAAAAGTCCATAGATATATCCTCCCAACGAACACTAGGTACAGGCAAAGGCATATATAAACCATGAGGATTGAGTCGTGACTTAGCTTTTTGACATGTAGTGCAGCGAGCAACAAAGGGATAGTTTCATGCAATATGATAAAAAAAACCATCTTGTTATCCTTGATGGCAACGATACAATACGTGCCTTGCTGCCCCTTCTATCACTGGGAAAGGACACAGCAAGATCGAACCCAAAGCTAAGCACTTCTACCATGGCAAGAACAACCAATCTAGTAGGCCAAACCAAACTGATAATTCAAAGAGACTTGCAAAGATAACCAATCATACATAAAAGAATTTAGAGAAGATTCAAATATTATTCATAGATAGACTTGATCATAAACCCACAATTCATCGGTCTCAACAAACACACCGCAAAAAGAAGATTACATCGAATAAATCTCCACGAGAGAGGGGGAGAACATTGTATTGAGATCCAAAAAGAGAGAAGAAGCCATCTAGCTACTAGCTATGGACCCGTAGGTCTGAAGTAAACTACTCACACTTAATCCGAGGGGCTTGGATGATGATGTAGAAGCCCTCCGTGATCGATGCCTCCTCCGGTGGAGCTCCGGAACAGGCCCCAAGATGGGATCTCATGGATACAGAAAGTTGCGGCGGTGGAATTAGGTTTTTGGATCCGTATCTGATTGTTTGGGGGTACGTGGATATATATAGGAGGAAGAAGTACGTCGGTGGAGCTTCGAGGGGCCCATGAGGCAGGGGGCGTGCCCTAGGGGGGGTGCGCCCTCCACCCTCGTGGCCGCCTTGTGGCTTTTTTAATGGAGGGTCCAAGTCTCCTGGATCTTATCTGATGATAAAATCACGTTTCCGAAGGTTTCATTCCGTTTGGACTCCGTTTGATATTCCTTTTCTTTGAAACCCTAAAACAAGCAAAAACAGCAATTCTGGGCTGGGCCTCCGGTTAATAAGTTAGTCCCAAAAATAATATAAAAGTGGAAAATAAAGCCCAATAATGTCCAAAACATTAGGTAATATAGCATGGAGTAATCAAAAATTATAGATACGTTGGAGACGTATCACCTGTTAGAAGGCTCGCACAGGCTTCGGTCAGTCTGCTCTTCCCGGACTGAATCTTCTCAATCACCGCACCCATGAGGGTACGGTGTTCCTCAATGATGGAAGCGCTTCACAGCGCCTCCAGTAGAGTATCTGGCACCTCTGGTTGGAAAGAGGTCACCGGTGGAATGGGCACACCTCCTTCCAATGAAGGAGGCTTCTGGGCGAATCCCGGAGCCGTATAGGTCTTCGGGACCGTATTCGGCCGGGGGCCGAATTGGACATAGCCCCCACCGCCGGTCTCCATGGGGATCTGCTCCCCCATGTGTTCGTCGGACGAGGTCTCGCCCTCTGGCGTCGTCTTAAGGACCTCCTGCGTCTCTCCCTCGCCAGCGGTCCTTCGGGACAACACCTCGGCGTCGCCCGTAGCCTTGGGAGAGGAGGCCATGAGAAGGGACCCGCTGTCCATCACTTTCGGATCCAGCGAGTTCCCCATAAACGAGGATCGCTCGAGGGCAGAACAAGCCGGACTGCAAATGCATGATTCAACATGTTAGAATTATGAGGTGAAAGAGGAGGATGTATGAATACTTCAGGGTCTTCACATACTCATGATTCGGCCAGGGGCTTGTTTCGAGGGCACCGCTCTGGGCTGCGATCGACGTCCCACGCGGAGCTATCCGCGAGGGAAGCCTTTCCCTTCTTGGACGCCTCCGCCTCCAGATCTGTGGAGGCCGCCCTCTTCTTCCCCCCCCCCTCGGGCAGGGGGAAGTTGCATTCTTCCTCCTCTACCTCCTCCTCGTCGTCTTCCGTGATGATGTGAGTTTCGACATCTTCGGACGTTGCGTCCAAAGTACCCTTGGGACGAAGGCCTCCTCTGGTGCCCTTGGCCTTCTTTTTGGCCTTCTTCTCCGGCGCCACGTAGGGCGCCAGAACCAGCATCTTTGTCAAAAGCGGGATGGGTGGTTCCTCGGGCAGCGGATCCAAACACCGAATCCGATCCGCCTTATTCGTCCAACCCTGAAAAGGAAAAATAGGGAAGTTGGGACATCCTCCTTGAGCAAGCCAGAAAGATATACGCCTTGAAGCGTGGGATACTTACTGAACTTGCGGGATGGGCCAGATCGTGTCCGCGGTCCTCGGTTGTCTCCAGCCACGTCTTGTTGGCCTTGAAGAGCACCTTCCAGATCTCCTCGTGCGTAACTCCGAAGAAGTGTCGTGGGGTCTTGTGCTTGGCCGGATTGAACTCCATAGATGGGAAGCCCGATTCTGGCATGGAAGGATCCGGCGAATTACCATCACCTGAATCACATCGACGAGCTTGACATTCTTGTCCATCATGCTCCTGATGTGCGTCTGAAGCGCAGTCAACTCATCTAACGAAGACCAATCCAGGCCCTTCTCCTGCCAGGAGGTAAGCCACATTGGGGCCTCAGACTTGAATTCGGGAGCCGTGCCCTAGGGAGCATCATGGGGCTCAGTGACATAGAACCACAGCTTCTGCCACCCCTTGACGGTCTCCACGAAGGTGCCTTTGGGCCATGGGACATTGGACATTTTGCTCACCATGGTGCCTCCACATTCTGCGTGTTCACCGCCCACCATCTTCGGCTTCACATTAAAGGTCGTCAGCCACAGTCCGAAGTGGGGAGGGATGCGGAGGAAGGCCTCACACATGACAATAAACGCCGAAATGGAAGGAATTGGGGGCAAGATCGTGGAAGTCCAGCCCATAGTAGAACATGAGTCCGTGAACGAATGGGTGGAGAGGAAATCCTAGCCCGCGGACAACATGAGGGATGAACACGACCCTCTCATGGGGCTCTGGAGTGGGGACGATCTGTCCCTTGGCAGGAAGCTGATGGGCGATCTCCCTGGACAAATATCTGGCCTCCCGAAGTTGGGTGATGCCCTTCTCCTTGACGGTGGAGGCCATCCACTTGCCCTGCTCTCCGGACATGGTTGGAGTGCTTTCTTGGGGGAGGAAAGATGAGAACTTGGGTGCTTGAGCTTGAGAGTGGGTAGAAGGAAGGAGAGAAGGCATGGGTAGAAGAGATGATTCCTTATCTCCTTATAAAGACGGTGAATATCAAACGCCTCCCCACTCGCCATGAAACTCGCCTATTCCCTAGGGGTCGTGCAGGCGACACGGTTGGATTACCCATACCCGTACTGATGAGGATCCTGCAATAAGGGGACACGATCTCTACTTTGACAAGACGTGCCAATAGAACCGCATCTCAAAATACAAAGCGGCAGGCCAAAAAACGATTCAAAATAATAATCAGGTAGGGACGTGATGTCATGTTACAAAAAGTTGTCAGCAGATGGGAGTCGTGAAATATTATACTCTCTACGGTGGTGTGTGGTACCTGTTTTGCAGATCCGAACACGGTCGTTGTTCAAAGACTATATTCGTCGGAGTATTCGGAGAAGGAATCCACCTTGCAATGCCGAAGACAATCTATGTGCCAGACACCTCGTCATTGAAGCCAGGTTCGGGGGCTACTGAGGGAGTCCGGGATAGGGGGGGTCCTCGGGCGTCCGTACTATTGATATGGGCCGGACTATTGGGCCATGAAGATACAATATAGAAGGCTTTCTCCTGTGTCCAGATAGGACTCTCCCTTGCATGGATGACAAGCTAGGTGGCCGGATGTATTATTTCTTTTCGATGTAACCGACTTTGTACAACCCTAGTCGCCTCCGGTGTCCATATAAACCAGAGGGGTTAGTTCGTAGAGAGAGAAGACAATCACAATCATATAGGCTAGACTTCTAGGGTTTTAGCCATTACGATCTCGTGGTAGATCAACTCTTGTAACCCCCATACTCATCAATATTAATCTAGTAGGACGTAGGGTTTACCTCCATTGAGAGGGCCCGGACCGGGGTAAACATTGTGTTCCCTGTCTCCTATTACCATCAACCTCAGACGCACAGTTCGGGACCCCCTACCCGAGATCCGCCGGTTTTGACACCGACACCCGATGAATAGGATCCCGTTTCGATCGTAGGCGGTCGAACACAAGGCCGTTTGCTCCGTATTGCGGTACACCAGGCCTCGTTTCGATCGACTATTCCATCCAAGCCGGTTGGCTCCCGATGAACATCACGCGTTCCATTGCCTCCCGATTAACACGACGACGCACTTTCTTGGTTCTAACCCAACCGGTTGGCTGCCAATGAACAAGACACCGTCGCTGCCTCTCCAAGTACACGAGCCCTGGCCATACGTATGCGCGAGTAGGTGTTCGAGACCCTACCCGTATGTACGTACGTGGCCGTATTTACTTTCTTGCACCTTGGATATACGTACGTGTACACAATATTAACGGGACTGCGTGACATTCTACGTGTGCGCCTCTACTTTGACACGTGCCCTTCCTTACTCGGCCACGGTTCATCACTGCAGCCTGCAGATAGACCGATCGTATGTTCGTACACGTTCGCGACCAGAATGACAATGCTACGTACGCTTCAACCAGGTGGGTCCCGACTGTGAGGGAGGATAAGGATGTACTTCCTTGCGTGCGAAGATGTAGCTGGTGGGTCCCAGCTGTCAGGGGGAAATGTTTTTTAGTGAAATGAGGTGGCCCATCCGGTGGGTCCCTGCTGTCAGGTGGAGGAATCATTATTTTGCGCGTAATAAGGTGGCACTTCCTTGCTGCGACCGTGGACCCAGCTGTCAGCCTCTCCACATACAGTACTCTTCCGATGGAACTCGTTCCTTGACCACATTGACCACACCGCTCCAAGAGGACCGAGGCGGTGGATGACGGCGAGGCCTAGGAAGGAGACGACACGGAGCTAGGGAAGATGCGGCAGTGGATTCCCACGTGGAAAGGAGTATGAGGGTTCACTGGTTCGGCTGCAGTGTGAGGCTGCTGTCGCCGCAGAATAACAGGGGGTGTGGGTGAGTAGAGGGATGGCCTGGCCAGCGGCGGGAGTAGTAGGGGCGGTGAGGCCTCCGCGGCAGCACAGCCGGCCATGGGAGGCAGGAGAAAGCGGCAGGACCGGCGCTGGTTTGGGCGGCTTGAGCAAGAAGACCAGAGGTTGAAGAAGCACTACACCGTTGGATGGACATCATATGGTCAATGGAGCTAGAATCGTTCATTTTTACTAAGTTGACAAAGCCCTCCGTCCGCGTCAGTAGGCCCACAAGTCAAGCTCCAACTACGATGGGTCCCAGCTAGCAGGGGGAGTATTCATTTTTTGTGAGTAATAAGGAGGCACTTCCGTGCGTGCAAAGATATAGCTGGTGGGTCTGGCCTGTCAGTGGGAGGAACGTTTTTTTCGCAAAATACAAAGGCCCTTCCGGTGGGTCCCAGCTGTCAGGTGGTGTTTGGGATATCCACAGCCACCTATGGGACCAGGAGGCCGCTTGCTGGTTCATCAGGGGACGTCGTGTTGCACAAAGAGCAGATCGGCGCACGGCAGCATGACAGAGAGAACACAGGCAATTTACCCAGGTTCGGGCCGCCGCGAGGCATAAAACCCTACTCCTGCTTTAGAGGATTGATGGTGGAATAGAGGTGGTGAAGAATAGTACACTTGCCCGGCGGGGTTGCCTTGGGGCGGCAGCAACTACGCACGTATGAGGGTGTGGGTTCGTCGACTTCCCAACCTTCTAACCCCTCCTACGGGTGCCATGCGCCTCCATTTATAGATTAAGGGGTCACCATAATGCCAAAGTAGTCATTATCCACTGATATGATAGCAAACATTGCTATCATACCTAACTTTGTGGGCTGACAGGGCGCATTAAATGAGCCACTTAGTGTCACATGACTGGTTGCCCGGCAAGGCTTGCCCGGCTATCTTGCCAGCTCTGCGCCTGTTCCCTTGATGTGTCGCAGGACGGGTGTCATCTGTAGGTTTCTTCTATAGGAAATGGCTGCCATGTGGCGAATGGCTGCCACTTAATCACTTTGCGTCTTGACACCGCACTGATTGATGACGTGGGTCGTGTTTAAGTGGTTGGTGGGGTGATTCTACTCTCGCGAGCCCCGATAGACCTTGCTGGGGTGCCTGGATTCGCTTGCTTCTGGCGGTGGCCTCGCCCCTTGCCGGGCTCGCCCGCCCGGCAAGGGAGGCCCTTCTCTTGCCGATATATTGCTCCTCTGGCTTGATCTTGGTCCCTCTGAGCTATATGTTGGTTCTTCAAATATCTTGGTCCCTTGTACTCTGGCTTGGGCTGGGCTTGTCTGTGCACGAGTCAGGGGAAAATGCATACCCCCGTATTTTTTCCCCGACATAAGCCCTCGGGCCTAAGCCATATGTTTCGCGTGGCACTTTGGGTTAGGCCCCAAACAGTGTGCAGACACGTGGCAGTAGAGGGCCGTGCGTGCCGTTCCGTCATGGCGACCAGTCAACCCGACGTCCACTTTGCGCAATTACTGCATGTCGTGGGGTTGTGGCACTATTGCAGTTATGGTAAAATGGTAAATTTCTGAAGCATCGTGCCTCTGCCTCGTTCCCCCCTTAAGAATAGGGAAAAGCAGAGCGACACGATTCACCTGTCTCTCACCCCGCTCCTCCATCTTCTTCCTCCACAAGCCAAGCGACAGTTCCTCATCTCTCTTCTCCTTCCCCCGCCACCCCCCCCCCCAATGAATTGCCCCTCTCCGCGTTGTCGCAGCAATGGAGAAGAAACCCGCAGAGAAGGGAAAGCCGGCAACCACGGCGAAGGAGGCCACCGCCGAGGGGAATAAGAGGTCAGCGGAGCTGAACAAGAAGCGGAGCAAGGACATCGTCTTTGTTCCATCGACCTTGAGCGGCCCCGTTCTTCAGGCGAAGTACAGATATCTGTGGGGGCGGCCTGTTGAGGAAGGGCATGGGGCGCCCGTAGTCTACGAGGCGGGTGAAGTGGATCCCCCAATTTTTATCGGTTCTATGTCGCTTATTTCATCTGCGGCCTTTGTCCCCCCTTCTCTGGTTTCTTCGAGGCGATTATGAACTTCTATGGGTTCCATCTCCCCGATTTTACGCCAAATGCAATGGCGACTATGGCCATCTTCGCGTATTTGGGCGAGAACTTCGTCGGAGTGATGCCTAATGTGGATTTGTTCCGGCATTACTTCATCCTAAGGGTCGAGAGAAAACTCAACCGCTCTGGGATCATCAGTTGGAAGCCACGGTTGAAGAGGATTAATTGGGATTATCTCCCGGGATACCATTGTGAGAGGTGGGATGAATGGAGAGGGGATTGGTGCTAGATCTAGGACAACGAAGCCCCCGAGTTCTGCGAAGCACGGTAGGAGTGCATCGAGCACGGCAAGGATTGGATCTTGAGAGGACTCACTGAAGACAGACTGCGCTCGGCAATCAATATGATCAGCCATCTGGCGGCTCCCGGGTTAACCATTGAGCATGTGGGGGCAGGTTTCCTACTCCGCCGCATCTCGATGCTACAGGAAAGGGATAGGCATGCGTGGCTGTATGGAGACGCGGCAGATAGGATGAGGTTGCTGCTGAGGCTAGCTAACAACTTATAAGTTTATGGTCATGGTTTGTTGTGTGAACAACTGTTTGGCCGCTTCGATTTGTTCAAACTCCTGTCAACCGTCATTCCCATGAACATCACCTATGCTTGGACTGCCGGACTGCAACACCGAGGGAGTATCAAGCACTTGGCAGCTCCCTTCCCTCGACGAAGAGCTTCAGTGGTCGAGCGCCCTGGTGGAGAAGGCCACCCGGACTGAGGGTGAGATGTACAAGTGCACCTCTGCTGTGGAGGTGGCGTATATTCTGAAGAGGGTCGAGGAGGACAAGGTGGCCCGATGCGTGGAGATGGAGAAGGCCGCAAAGTTCGGGAAAACGAAAGGGAAGGCTGGGGACGGGAGCTCTTCCTACGGCGGCAGCGAGGCACAAGCCATGGAAGAAGCTGCCGAGGGAGAGTTTGTCGGGGATAATTTAGCCGGGATGGACGCCCTAGCCACGGCAGCAATAGAGCTTCCAGAGGGAGAGGAGGAGGAGAAGGAGAAGGACACGACAGCGGCTCCTGCACCGGAGCTGGACCAGCGCACCCGTCGGGCACCGCAGCCTGACAGGCGACGACCTCCAACCCAGCGCCAGCAACCAAGAGTGTGAAGAAGACCACCGCCAAGTCTACCAAGGCCGAGGTGGCGTGTCGCCAATACTCTCGCCTCGCCCAGGCCAAGGCTCCTTCCGCCAAATGGCCAGCGGCCATGGAGGCAGAGTCTAGCCTTCGCTTCGGCTCGAGCTCCTCGCAGAGCTCAACTTCCCCGGAGCTCCTAACATCACAGCAGGCGCCGAAGCTGGCGGGGAGTTCCAGCCTTCCGCCTCTAAAGAGAGGATGGGAGTCTCCCCCACCCATGGAGTTTAACTTGAACTCCATGCTCATCGCAGAAGAGTAAGGAGGGTTTCTCTTAGTGGCAGGCATCTTCTTAGGCGAATTTGGATGCTTTAGCTGACTAACCTCTCATTTTTATTGTTGCCAGCATGGAAGTGGAGGAGGACACGGAGACCCTCATTCACCATTCCCGGAAGAGGCTCCGGCGCCTCTGGTCACTGGAGGGCACGGAGGGCTCGGCTTCGGTAGGGAAGGACGCAGAAGACCTTGTGTCGAGCCCCCAGCCCAGCCCCCGGCCTTGGAGCGGAGACTTGGCCACACCCACCGGAGATGATGGAGGCAACCCTTCTGCCCCCCACACGGAGGAGGGGGGCGAGACGATGCAGGGCGAGCCCCTCCCTGAGGGGCATGCCTCCTCTTCCGCTCAAACTGAAGAGATCGCCATGGAACCCTCCGTAGCAGAGACTATGCAGAAGGCTGCCGGGCCCACCCTGGCAGAGGATGAAACCCATGACCCATCAACAATTGTTGCTAGGGAAACGGAGACCCCTGCCCAGGAGAGTTCCCAAGGTATCTCGCTAAACCTTTCTTTTCTTTTATGCTCTGGTTGCTTTCACTGGTTTCTTCATCCGCTTGAGATTTCTGTTTCTTCACTATTTCCTGGCCTTCCCGCGTGCAGCCCCCCAAACTGAAGAATGAGATTTGCTAGAGGTGGTGGCTGAAATAGGGAGGTCTACCGCAGACGAAGCCGTGAGGCTCTCAGCTGCTGAGGGTCAGGATCTTGCCGCTAGGGATGTTCAAGGCTCCTTCGCGGTGATGGAGCATTCTTTGGAGAGCGCCCCGGTTGAGGAAGTGGTTATCGAGGCGAAGATTCCTCTTCAAACCATGGGTACACTCCCCTCTTTGGGAACGCCTTGAGGCCCTACCGTCCTCCTTAAACACACTGGCTATGGTGCTATCGCCGCCGGATATCAGAGCCCCCGGCTCGTTCCTGACAGACGCAGAGCTCGACGAAGAGCTTCTGCGTCTTCTGGCACCGCTGCATCTGGGAGGCGGGGAGGCCGACGACTCAGCTGCCATGACCAAGGATTTGTCCTTTGTGGAATCCATGGCGACAGGCGTGAAGGAAATATAGGCCCGGCACCGCCAAAAGTGGAAAGAGCTCAAGGAACGGCGCAAATTCGCCGGCAAGGTGGATCAGAGGCTGAAGGACAAGTGCCTGGAGTTGCATGAATGGCATGACAAGAAGTTCAAGGCACTCGTGAGGCAGCAAGAGACTCTTCAGATTATGAGGGAAGATGTCATGGCTCGGGAAGGGCGCCTGGCGGACCACAAAGTATCTCTGGATCCCAGGGAGCGAGAGATCTCCCTTCGGGAGGAGAACCTTGACGCTACCCTCCGCGCCGAAGATGAAAATTTTGAGGCCTTCGTTCAGCAACGCACCTAGGAATTGGCGGAAAAGCATAAGGTTGCTCTAGACACGCTTACCACTGACCATGCTACCCAGCTGAAGAAGCTTGTTGAAGATTTGGATGCTCCGTCTTCCTCCAAGGCTGAGCTCGACCGACAGGTGGCCAAACTGAACGAAGACCTTGCCGAGATTGCCAAGAAGGCGGAGGCACTCAAAGAGGGAGCACGGAAGGCAGAGCTTCACTTGGCTGACGTGCAGTCGCAGCTCTCCTCCAAAACCCAAATCCTTGAGACCACCAACGACAATATCTCTCACATGAAGGCAAGGATCGGCTCACTGGAGCAGTCAGTGGAATCTCTTGAATCCCGGTATCAGTTGTTGTCCAAGGACTTGGAAACCGCCAAGTGTCTCCGGCAAGATGTAGAGGACAAGCTAAAAAATTGGGTCGACATGAACAACCTCTGGATCAAGAGCCTAATTGACATTGCAAAACGTCTTGGCACCCAAGCTGCAGCGATGGGCATGGACGACCCTGTCTACTCAGCCAGCGAGCAGGAGGTCCCGAGTGTCAAGCTGGGTTTCTTCTTCAATGAGTTGACCGACAAGCTGAAGGTGCATGAAGAGGGGAGGGTCGAGCATTTCGCGACCGAGTCACGGAGGCTCACTTGCGACGCCCTCTTCATGGTCTTGAGCAACATCGCTTGTGGCCATCCAGAGCTCGATCTTGATGACGGCTTCAAGAAGCCCCCAGCTGGTGCTGACGTCGCTACCACTGAGGAGAAGGCCACTCCCCACGTCGATAGGTTTCTTCATGTTTAAGCTATTCCACCCCGCCACATGATCAACTATCGGGCCTTTGTCGTCTCCACGGGGCCCTGTATAAAACATGACATATACTTTGTGTTTAGTCATTTTATCTCTAGTGTTTGTTGCGAGACTGATACTTCTAGCTGGATCTTTAGATTCATGTTTATCCCGTAAAACTCTATATGCTTATGTTTGTATGATCAATTCCTATCCATGTTCTGGATGCCTGCCGATATCATATTGCCGCGATTGTCGTAAGGGTCTGGCCCTTAACATTCATCTTGGCGTGGATGCATCTCGGCAGGTTTTTCCTAGGTAGCTCTCGATGCAACCTCTCAACCTGCGAGCGTGGCTCTGGACAGGACGATGGTGCGATCAAAGAAACTAGCCAAGGTTCCATCACATGAGGGATTTCTCGATACAAACACTCTCTAGAGCAAAGGGATAAACGACTCCAAAAATCTGAAATGCATCAACAAGAAGTGATAACGCGATCTTAGCTTTCGTTTTGAGCCTCTTTTTCATCTGACGGGCCGCGCGGGTTCGACGCGTCCATGGCGCTTGGAGGAGTAGAAGGTAATTAGGTGGTTTCTTTGTTCCCGGCAAGGACCGACATGTATTTCTTGCAGGTGTCGGGCATTGGGGCACAGTGTCAGGCTTCTCTGGTCCTCTTCCTTTTTGCTCCCTTCCCCTCGAGTCAGTGCAGCGTTTGCTGTCGCATGGATCGTGGCAACACAGGCAGCGTTGCCGAAGCATGCTTGCCGGGACATCAATCGACGGACTCATACCAACACTTTGCTCAGGATTACCCACGGCAGGGGAAATACTGGACCGAGCGTCACGTGGTAATCGTCGACGCTGACGATGCTGAGGATAAAGCAGCTCAACTACCGACGAGGGGGAAGGACATGAAGGAGGGAGCTCACGCCCGCACATCTTGTGCCCCTTCCTCCGTATGGTGCCCGAAGGGCGAGAACGTTGTACGAGCAGCCGGGATCAATCTACCGCCATCAGAGGCAGTCTCGGACGTAACCATTGCTACGGAGAAGCTCGGAGGGTGATAGAACGGCATGGGGGAGCCTCCCCCCGCTTTGCTTCCCCGTCTCCACGGGCGCCACAGTCGATGGTGCCGCCGAAGATGAATATGGTGACGAAGATGACGCGTTGCACACACTTTCAGGTTCACGCAAGCGAGCCCCCCTACCTGGCGCGCCAAAGATGTCGTGGGATATCCATGGCCATCTATGGGACCAGGAGGACCCTTGCTGGTTCGGCAAGGGGACGTCGCATTGCACAAAGAGCAGATCAGCGCACGACAACATGACAGAGAGCACACAAGCAATTTACCCAGGTTCGGGCCGCTGTGAGGCGTAAAACGCTACTCTTGCTTTGGTGGATTGATGGTGGAATAGAGGTGGTGAAGCGTATTACACTTGCCCGTCAGGGGTTGCTTTGGAGCGGCAGCGACTACGCACGTATGAGGGTGTGGGTTCCTCAACTTTCCAACCTTCTAACCGCTCTTACTGGTGCCAGGAGCCTCCTTTTATAGATTAAGGGGTCACCACAATGGCAAAGTAGTCATTATCCACTAATATGATAGCAAACAGTGCTATCATACCTAACTCTACGGGCTGATAGGACACAATAAATGCACTGCTTAGTGTCACATCACTGGTTGCCCGGCAAGGCTTGCCGGGCAATCTTGCCAACTCTGCGCCTGTTCCCTTGACACGTCGCAGGACGGGTGTCATCTTTGTGTTTCTTTTGTAGGAAATGGCTGCCATGTGGCGAATGGCTGCCACTTAATCACTTTGCATCTTGACATCACACTGATTGACGACGTGGGTCGTGTTTAAGTGGTTGGTGGGGTGGTTCTTCCCCCGCGAGCCCCGGCATACCTTGCTGGGGTGCCTGCATTCGCTTGCTTCTGGCGGTGGTCTCACCCCTTGCCGGGGTCGCCTGCCCGACAAGGGAGGCCCTTCTCTTGCCGATATATTTCTCCTGTGGCTTGATCTTGGTCCCTCTAAGTTGTATGTTGGTTCTTCAAATCTCTTGGTCCCTTATACTCTGGCTTGGGCTGGGCTTGTCCGTGCACGAGTCAGAGGAAAATGCATACCGCCGTATAGTTTCCCCGACAGGTGGAGGAATCATTTTTTGTGCATAATAAGGAGGCATTTTCTTGCGTGCGGCCGTGGACCCAACTGTCAGCCTCTCCATGTACAGTCCTCTTCCGATGGATGTCGTTCGTTGACCACGCCACGCCAAGAACACCAGGGTAGTGGACAACGGTGAGGCCTAGGAAGGGAACGACATGGAGCCACGGAAGACTTGGCAGTTGTTTCCCACGTGGAGGGAAGCACGGGGGTAGACTAGTTCGTGTGCCCTCACCGGAGAATAACAATAGGTGTGGGTGAGTAGAGGGATGGCTAGGCCAACGATGGGAGTATGGTGGGGCTGTGAGGCCTGGGCGGTAGCCCAGCCAGTCATGGGAGGTGGGAGCAGGCTGTCCCACCGGCGCTTGTTTGAGTGGCTGGAGCAGGAATTGCAGAGATTGAAGAAGCACAACGGTCATTGGATGGACATCCAATAGTCACTGCTCTCGCGTGTTGAATAAGTTGACACGACGTTGCGTGTGCGTCAACCTTTTCTTTTAGCAAAGCGTACGCGTCGACCAATAGTAGGCACACAAGCCAGCCTCAAATCTATGAAAAATAGCATACAACCCATCTGCCATTATTTCTAATAATTTACATCCCATTTGCTAATTCTTAAGGATTTTGTTGGAGCCCATCTTCTTTTTGTTATCATTACAGCCCATATTGTGGCCACGGTTAAAAATTATACGAAATTTTCCATATTTCGGTGCGGTCAACTGTTTTTAATCCTAAAATTTCGAGTTGCATTCAGACTATTTTGAAAAATAATTTATATAAATATAAAATCCAAATAATTGTCCATGCATAAAAATCAATGGAATTTAAAATCTTGTAATGAAAAAAAATTGAAACGAATTCCCAGTTTTATGTGTTTTAAAAATGTACAGCCCATTTCTCATTACCGATAACCCATTTTCTGGGCAAACCGAATGGAACTCTCCTCATCTTGAAAGATTTGCAGCCCAGCAGGGCTGACAAAGCAAGTAGGCCACATTTGGGTATTTCTTTAAAAAAAGTAGAACTGGACTAGCCATTTTCAGCAAGAAAAAAACACAACTGGGCTCATGATGTGGTAAACATAAATAAAACCTTGGCTAGACGGGCCACAGCCCCTGCACAGCCCCGTTGTCACCCTGATCCATCGCTAAAACTAGTATAAATAACAACTGTTTGTTACTAAAAAAGTAAATAACAACTGCGCGACCTGCTGGGTCCCTGGTGTCAGCCGCTCGTTGTGTAATTATCTCATATATTGACTACGTTGACAATGGTGTGAGCCCTAGATGTCCAACCATTAGGAGGAACCATTTTTGGGCTTGTAATAATGAGGCACTTGCTTGCGTACTGCCATGACACTGGTGGCTCCCTACTGTCATCCTCTGCACATATAGTCCTCTCCTTGTTCCTCTCGGTTGTTGACGATGTTGCGCAAGAGGGCGGTGCACCACGCACGGCAAGCGAACCAAGGCGGAGGGCGACGGCAAGGCCGCGGACGGAACGAACAGGAGCCATGGAAGATGTGCCGGTCCAGTCGCAGGCGGAGGGAGTCCGTGGGTTGACTAGTTCGGGTGCGGGTGCGTGTTGGGGCTAACATTGCCGGAGAATAACAGGATGTGTGGGGGAATAGAGGGAGGGAGTGGACAATGTTGGAGGGTATGGTAGGGCAGCAGAGGCACAGCCAGCCATGGGAGGCAGGAGAAGGCGGAGCCGATGCGGTGGTTTGGTTTGGGCGGCTGGAGGAAGAAGACAAGAGATAGAAGATACACGACAGATGCGGGATGTCAATCCAACGACTGCTAGGCAGAATTGTTTGTTGACTAGCTAGTAAGTTGACACCACCTTGGATAGGCTATTTCCTCGTGGGTCCCAAATGTCATAATCCAAATCTGTCATGGTCATGCAGCCTTTCTTATGAAAATTTATAGCCCATTTGGTGTGCTAGCTCAAAATCAGTTTGTGGGTGCTGGTGGGGGCTAATCACCTGGCTTCTGTAATGCACAGTGAGCTCAAGCAACCGACGAGAGTGATGTTATTTCCCTTGGTTGGTATTTGTTACATTATTTCACTCTAAATTAAACGAATGGCAAGCCATTTGCCTTGTTTGAAATAAAATTATGGCAGTCACGGCCGAGTTGAAAAGGGCAAGAACATCTAACTCCAGCTTACAAACTGTACAAAAGCACGAGGGTTAATTGTTCTTCAGGTTTAGACAAAACCCAGGTTGAAAAGGGCAACATCTTCTAACTCCAGCACTGTTTTTAGCAGTCACAGTCAAATGGATCGGTCAGGTCCATAGAATAAACATCCTGGGTCATAAAATTTACTGGATTATGACCACAATATGTTGTAAATAGAAGTCCGTCATGTTCAGAAGCTCTTTTGTCCACCTGAAACTCCTTTTTTTTCTTTTCGACATACCCATCCATCAAAACCATGTTGCTGATAAACTTAAGCCTGATGGACAATAGTAACCTCGCATTCAGCAGGAAGAATGTGGCAAATCTAGTGTTTGCATGGTTGGATATGTATCGTTCTAGTGTTATTGTCTTCAGGCGAATGTCATGAGAAGTGAGAAGACCCCGTGAACGAGGCTGGTGCTCTGCAACCGAGGAGGTGCCGCTAGTCCTCGTTGCCAAGCGTCAGGCTCCAACTTGGGCAAGGCACATCGTCTGCTTCCTCCAAACCGGAGAACTCCCCGGCGACCTAGATGAAGCTGAGAAAGTAGCCCAGAGGGCCAGTATGTATCAGTTTGTCGATGACACTCTATACAAAAGGAGGCCCAACTGTGTGAAATTGAAGTGTGTCTGCCGGGAGGAAGGAAAGGAACTGCTAGCTGAGATTCACAGACGAATGTGTGGCTCACACATTGGATCAAGGGCATTAGTTGGGAAAGCATTCCGGCAAGGATTCTATTGGCCCACAGCCCTCCAAGACGCAGTTAAGCTCGTCACGACATGTGAAGCATGTCAGTTCCATTCCAAGAAAACACACCTGCCTGCCCAAGCTCTTCATACAATCCCTCTGTCATGGCCATTTTCGGTCTGGGGGCTCAATATCCTCGGCCCCTTCCCCCGAGAAATCAGGGGCTTTGAATTCTTGTTCATCGCCTTCGACAATTTTACAAAGTGGTCGGAAGTGACTTCCATGAGGAAGGTGACTGCTTAGTCAGCTATCAAGTTCTTGAAAGAATTGGTGTGTCGTTTCGGAGTTCTGCCAAGGATCATCAGTGACGACGGCACCCAATTCACGAGCCACGCCTACATGCAATACGTTCAAACCCTCGGATGCACGATCTCATTTGCCTCTGTGGCACACCCCCGGAGCAATGGACAAGATGAGAGGGCGAATGTTGAAGTTCTTTGTGGACTCAAGACAAGGACTTTCGATACGCTGCATAAGCATGACAGGCGGTGGATTGAGCAGCTGCCGATACTTCTCTAGTCCCTCATAACAACACCTAATCGACCTACCGGGCAGACTCCCTTCTCCCCGGTCTACGGGGCGGAAGCAGTTATCCCCACGGAACTCATTTACGGGTCTCTTCGGGTGCTTGCCTATGATGAAGTAGCGCAAGATCAGCACCGGCGTGACGACACTGTGCTACTTGAGGAGAACCATATCTGGGCCGCTACGCGTGTTGCATGCTATCAGCAAACCCCACGTCACTATCACAGCCGCATGGTTCGTGCTCGGTGTCTTGAGGAAGGTGACTTTGTCCTTAGGCGGGTTCAGTCTGCCAAGGGTACACACAAGTTATATCCGAAGTGGGAAGGCCCTTACCTGGTAGTACGAGTCTCCAGACCCGGCGCAGTCCGTCTGGAGACCGAAGATGGCACGCCGTTGCTAAACTCATGGAACATTGAGCATCTCCGTCAGTACTACCAGTAAGGCGCAGAAGCTACCAGGCCCTGCCCGGCAGCCACCCATTGTACATGGCATTGCCGAAGTTGCATGTAACCCCTTGTACAAGCCTGGGCGATTACCCCATGCAAGTGAAAATAAAGAAGCGTCTTAGGGGGGCCCAACTAAGATTACATGCATGCACAAGCACACTCAGATCACTGCATAAGCACTTCATGAGCATTTGCTTATGTCACATCCCTAGCTTCTGGTGCTGCCTAGTGTTTGCATCTTGCTTGCATCATGTTTAAATTTCTAAAAGTTGAATTGGGGAAAGCTGAAAGTCTTAGAAATCATTTTAATAAAGGGGCAAGAACACTAAAATTGTAATCAATGAATCCAAAATACCCTAGAAATAGTTCTGAGAATTTTGGAAAGAGTTATAAATCAAACCAAAATTTTGGAACATTTCTAAGGAATTATTTGGGCTCTGATTTTAAATCAATATTTTATTTGGATTTGGATTTATATTCTTAACATATGGAATATAATTTCAAATAACTCTGAATGAGTTTATGTGCTTCTGGATAATCCCATTGTGCAATATAAAAATATTCAGAGGGATGTTGTCACTATTTTTACATTTGCTGGAATTTAAAAAAAATAGTGGCAAAGTGGTTAAATAAAGGAAAACAAAACCAAAGATTAAAACAGAGAAGAAACTTACCTCAGCCTACCTGGCGGCCCAGCTGGCGGCCCAGCCCACCAGGCGCTCTGCTGTCGCCTTCATCCTCGCGCCAGTAGGCGAGGGTGCGTGCCCGACGCGCGCAGCCACACGCCGCGACCACCTCCTGCCTTCTTACCGCCCCCCGGACGTCGCTATGGACGCCATGCACCCCCTGACCCCCTCGCTCACTCTCTTCCATCCTCATCCCCGCCTCTGCCACCTCTCTCTTCTGAAACCAAACGTCACCGTCACCGCCGTTCGCTGGCCACATGCTCCCTGTCGTCCCCTCGACCGCCCGTCGTGTTGGAGAGCTCCTCCATGTTGTCTTCTTCGTCCTCGACGAGCCACACGAGCCGGGAGAGCCTGGAACCTCACCACCGCCGTCGTCTTCATCGTCGGCCACCCGAGATCGCCGCCGTCGTTTCGTCGTCACCAAGCCATCCCCGAGCCCACTAAGACTGCCGTCGACGCCACCGTGAGCTCCTCTTCGATTCCCCTCTCTTCCCGCACGATTTTGCTCGCTCTAGCCATGCCAATCGCCAGAGCCGTGAGCTTCCGGCCGCCGTCCATGTCACCGCCGCAGCCACAGTCGCTGGTGCTCGCATTCGAGCATGTCACCGAACTCACCGTGCTCCCAAGAGCCGATAACGCCCACCAGCTCGCCCTCTCGTGCACCATAGCACCACTTCCCGCTAGTGCCCGAGCGCCACTGCCGCCCAGCTCGACGCCGGCGATGATTCCGGTCACCCCGCGACCAACTGATGGCACCATTGGATGCGGTTCACTCCCACAACCCCGTAGAACCCACCCGCGCGACCAGCCGTGGCCGTTAACGTCCGGCCGGCGATCGCCGCCGTGCACTGCTTAGCACCGGCGATTAGTCGCCGGCTAAACCCCACTATCAGCACAAATTAACCCCCCATCTCTCACTGACATGTGGGCCCCAGTTCCTTACTTAATAAGTTTAACTTCTCTGTTAGATTAGTACTAATCTCAGAGGGCCCCGCCTGTCACCTTTGACTTTGCCACATCAGCATTGACATGGTCCCACGTGTCTGCCTCTCTAGCTGACCCCGTGTCATCGACCAGTGGGCCCTACTGGTCAGGTTTGACCTGGACCAGCCGTGTTGACTTGCTGACGTCATGCTGACGCTGTGCTGACGCAGTTAATCTTTTTTTGCAATTAGTTAATTTTGAAATAACCAGAAATTCCAGAAAAAGAGCTAAACTTCAAAAAATCATAGAAATTAAACTATCGCTCAAAATGAAAAGATTTATATATGAAAAATGATCAGAAAAATCCAATCTGTCCATCTGTACTTGTTTCATGCATGTTTAAATAACTTAACCTTGCTGTTTAGATCAAAACATGATAATGCACCTTATAAGTTCTTAGTTTGAATTTGAATTTGAACCTTTGGTTCAAATCAACTCAAACCCTTCTGTTCTTAGTTGCATTAGCTCAAATCACAGCATATTGACATGTCATGATCATGCATCATATTGTGCATTGCATTGATTATGTTCTTCCTTATTTGCCGGTATTTGTCCCCTCTCGATAGACGATGTTCCGACGATGAGATCAATGACACCGATGAAGAGTTATATTATCTTCAGAAGTGCCAGGCAAGCAAAAAAAACCTTGTTCATTCCGATACAATCCCACTCTCTCGCACCTGCTCTCTTTTACTGCATTAGGACAACACCGATTCAACTGTTACATGCTGCGGTAGTTGAAGCCTTTCCTCTGCATGACCTGTCATTGCCATAGTAAATAGATGAAACCCACTAGCATGAGTAGGAGTTGTTTGAGCCCTGTTGTGCCTACTCATTCATGCTTGTTTGTCATGCCTGCTACTGCTTAGAGTTGAGTCTGGTCTGATTCATCGGGGATGAATTGGAATGTGGTGAACATGTCCTACCGTTGAGAGCTAAGTGTGTGAACACGATTTGGTAAACGTAGCGGTGAGAGGCCATGTAGGAGTACATGGTGGGCTGTCTCATTGCAGCCGTCCTTAGGAACTGAGTTCTGTGTTTGTGATCCATGGACAGTTACTACCACACATTGGGCTCCGGGCGCTCCAAGCTCTCTCAACTTATTAACCAACTCGATCTCTATCCAGGAGTTGCAACTAGTTTCTGGTGTTTGTAGGTAGTGTTAGTAGTCTACCAAGTGGCACCCGGTACAGGTGGGCTTGGGACAGACTAGGCACAGTGGCCCGGTGTACCAAGTGGCACCCGGATGGTGGGCATGGGAACCCTGTACATATCGTTTGGGGCCGTGAGCGACACCCCGGCCGGATCTCCTTGCGGATGGAACCCGAATAGGCGATAAACTTGGACTAGAGACTTGTTGGTTAGTCTGGTCGTGGCCGACTCCCTCACCATGCTTCCGCTTGAAGGTTGCCGAGATACACGACGTGTACATGGTGGTAAGTGGCGAGAGCGTGTGTGAAGAAGTACACCCTTGCAGGGTTATCATTATCTATTCGAATAGCCGGATTCCTCGGATATGGAAACTTGGACCCCTTGCATAGTTCGTAGACAAGTGAAAGTGGATACTCTAAAATGCGCAAGATAAGTGTGAGTGCTATAGATGGCGTTCTCGCAGGGAGACGGGAGCGGATCCATAGTGGTGTATTGGTATGGTGAATTTGTGGACTCGTGTGCGCCACCTCAAAAGAGTTACTTGCAGTCGCGGTTCAGGTTAGCCACTGAGTCAAAGCTAGCTTGCTGCAGTCAAACTCCACCACCCCTTTGTTGATACTGATGCATATGTAGCTAGTTCTGATGTAAGTCTTGCTGGGTACATTTGTACTCACGTTTGCTTAATTTAAATTTTTGCAGAGAGACTTCAGTCTCGCTAGTAGTTCCGCTCGGACTTCGACGTTTAGCTTGTTACCTCAGCTACGATCTTGTGCCCTCGGCAGGATCTGGTAGATAGTCAGGCTTCTCAGCCTTTTTCATTTATAGTTGTCTGTACTCAGACATGTTAGGCTTCCGCATGTGCTTTGTTTGTATGCTATGATTGTTGGGTCATGAGACCCATGCTTGTAATATCTCGCTCCTCGGAGCCTAATGAATAAATACTCTGAGTCATAGAGTCTTGTTGTGATGCCATGTTGTATTGCACATATTGAGCATATTGTGTGTATGATTGAAATGCTTGGTCTGTGTGGGATCTGACAACCTAGTTGTTTATCCTTGGTAGCCTCTCTTATGGGGAAATGTAATCTTGTGCTTCCATGAGCCATAGTATTCCGCTACAGCCCGGTTCACCGGAGTCCTGCTAGCCCAGCACTACTGCTCCAGAACACATGACTGGCCGGCATGTGATTCACTTCGTTCCTGTGTCTGTCCCTTCGGGGAAATGTCACGTGGTGACATCCGGAGTCATGCCTAGCCTGCTACAGCCCGGTTCACCGAAGTCCTGTTAGCCCAGTGCTACAGCCCGGATTCACACGCTGCTGACCGACATGCTCGATGTTGATTCATGTATGCATGTTCTCGTAAGTTAGTGCCACTTTGGGTTCACGACTAGTCATGTCGGCCCGGGTTCTCTGTCATATGGATGCTAGCGACACTATCATATACGTGAGCCAAAAGGCGTAAACGGTCCCGGGCCATGGTAAGGCGACACCCATGGAGATACCATGCGTGAGGTCGCAAAGTGATATGAGGTGTTACAGGCTAGATCAGTGTGACTTAGAATCGGGGTCCTGACAGCTTTGGTATCAGAGCTCGACTGCCTGTAGGATTACCAAGCCAAACCGGTCGAAGTTGTGTCTAGAAATGCTTTAGTTATATAAGGGAATTGATTGTGGATGGGAACATAAGGCTCTTTTTACTCCTTATCCTCGTGACCTTCTGATCTGAGTCATCTTATCATTTCTACGGGGTTAAGAACTAGGCTTCTCTTCTATCTCTCAGGATGACGTGTTACTAAACCGTAGTTGCCTAGGATTGTTGAGTTTAAGCCTCAGTTAAGTTCCTACTACTTCCATATGTTCATAGCTGGCCTCAGAACCTTAATATTGTGCTGTTGAGTGGTTATGCCACCATTTTTGCAGGTTGTCTCAAATCTTTTGAGCAATTACAGCCGTTATGCTGTCCGAGTCATCCCGGGTTTCTAAATAGTCTGATGCATTTACAACTCCCTTCTTTCTGTTCCCGATGTTCCTTTGGGCCAGATTAAGCACACTAATCGGTGTGTCGAGGTACTCCGTTGCCTTGACTTGTTTGTTGGAGTTAGTATTATGACCCTAGGTGTCCTCGAGAATTTAGCAATGTTTTCGTATCCCCGGTGTGATGATTCTGGCCATCATTCTTGAAAGCATCCCGTGATGCCATTTAGTAGTAGGTATTCTACTCTTGGGTTCTTGACCCAAGATTCACTCTACTTACCTCGTGTTGATAGAGTTGCTCGTACCTTTAGGATATTAGTAACCTTTTCAATAGTCCTCGAGGTCCGTGGTATTTCTTTCTTCCAAATACCATGAACTGCTTATGGCAGAAGTTCCTTGGAACCAAAGGATTACAACCAGGGTGCTCTTGAGGAGTACTCCATTCATATTGTGACTCTGCCAATCCTACCCTTCCGCATGGGTTACCGGAAGAAATGTTGAGCTTTGCTCGACCTACTAATCTATGCATCCACAACTCAGAAAGTTATATGTTCTTTGAGTTGACCCTCCTCAGCTGTATTCCGACCCTAGTCTATCAATTGATAGTCAGGAATAGTCGTGCATTCATGTTCATCGATGCCTATTATTCTTGTGGTCCGTCAAGCCATTCTATTCCGGAATGACTTGGAGAAACAAACTCCAGTACCTCGTCCACTTCTGGGATTGGGTCAAAGTAGTTGTATCCCGTAGATCAAAATGCTACTCTACCTCGGAGTATAACCCCCTTTATGTCAGCATTGCCATGAGAATTGCACCACCTCTAATGAATTCTTAACGAAGTGATACTTCTCGCCATCATTATCCATTCATTGGTTATGTGTTGTTGTAACCGGAATGCCGACAAGTGAACTGTGATGTGTGAAATCAATACTCCTAGCAACCTCGTTGCTTGATAGTTAATGGACAATACTCCCACTCTTAGCGTGCTGGTTATTGAATCATCATCCTAAGATTGATCGTGCTACCTAGTCCTTATTTCTGGTGCACTCTTTGATCAATGAGTTAGGATTTTGTCAAACCCTTGCTATGTTGATCATATCGTCTTGCCCTGAAAGGCAAGATTGTTCTCGAGCTTAATAACATATCGGTGGGTTGTGATCTTCAAAATATCTTCTTGGAAGTATCACCAGGTTGTCCCCTGACCGCTATGTTGAGCTCGTGATCAAGTTGGTTTCTTGTAACCAACCCTTCTCCAAGAATCTGTGTGGGATACCTCTGAGCTAGTTGGTTAAGCCAAACAACAACTTGGAGAGTTGGAAGATAAAAGCTTATCTGACTTAGTTCATGTTAAGGGTTATCTTTTTGGTGTGTATGTGTGTTGGAGAAAGATGATATCTCCATCGATTGGCCCTCGGGATCAGTTGTTGGATCTATTGCCTTGTCAAAACTTTGACTTGAGTATGGGCTATTGTCAAGTCAAATAATAACCAACGATGTTCGTAATGTTGTCTTACTCGTGGTTGATCCCTCGAGCATACACCATTACATCCTTTGGTTTGACCAATGCTATCACCGTGTTCACATGATGGTGGGAGTCCAGTGATATGGAAATTCCTATGAGTTGTTATTGAGCCCATCAGCAGCATTTTGTCTCCTCCATGATTCATGTTGAACGTCAATCAAGTGTTGAAAATTTTTTAAGCAATGCCTTCGTGTTCTGTTCATGAAGCTTATGCTTGGATGGAAGAAGTGACTTCCCCGAATTCATGTGCATTTGGTGCAAGTTGCCGCCGTGAGTTCGAGAAAGATTGTTTTTGTTTCCTCTGGTACCATCCCAAGTCAGTTATGCATGTGCGAATGTATTCTATAGTTTGGTAGATTAATTACCTCCACTCCATATGTATTCCCTAGCACACCAAGCCAATGATTGATTTGTTCAAGGATAATAAGTTCAACTGCTATTCCCGAAGGGCCCAAACGGACATGCACAAGACTTCGTTATCTTCAATGATGGTTCCCCACTTGAACTCGGTAGTGTTTTATTGTAAAACTACTATGTGGTCATGCTTGTCTGAGACAACGTGTTCACATATGTGTTAGCAGAACTAGCTCATGTTTTGGAGCTTACTACCATAGTCCATTTCCCGAGAATCTCGCAGCGCCATCTCGTCGATTTGTGTTGCAAACTTTCATTTTCTTCTAGACTCGATGGGTCTGGAATATCCTGTTACCAACCAGATCTGAATCTTAGGCAGATATGATGGTTGGAACTTTTCCAAGATCTATGATGTAGGTCCTCGACAAGGTTGATGTTCTGGCCGACACACCTAGCCAGAAGATCTATCATTGTAGTATCTTGATTGAGCTATTTGACCATCTTCTGCATGAGGACTTAGTGTGACCTATTCTTGAAGTTGTTTCTTAGGGATCCTTGTGCTCTCAGTTTCTTCGATGATTCTATAACCATTGGAACGTTGGAAACACTCTCGACTGTTGAGTTCTTCCCTAGTTACCAGAATCATTCCCAACATTTGCATTTTGTTCCCAGCTTGCACCTCAGTAGTTGTTGTTCAGGATCATCTTCAAAAGTGGACTTACCATGGGTACCATCCATTTCCGATGATAAGCTAAAAATCATCCATTGCGTTGTCTTCAACAAGGTAGTCCACATCATCCATCCTAGTCGGAGTATGCCATTTTTTTCGAACCCTTCCAGCGATCGATTGTGATTACCTCAGGCTGGTATAAACAGTTTCAATGATCTTTGTATCAAAAGTAATTCTTTTTGCCACTTAAGGGAAATGCTCTACGAGTCCATTTTCCCTAAGGTGTCCCATTATGGAATCATGGCAATTACCTCCTCACTACTTTGATACCATGCACCATCCTACTCCAGCGTGGAATTGTTGCCTACCAATTTGAACCCTTGTCATCTATTACCTCCCATCTCTCTCGATGTGTGTTTTGCCTCTTAGCTCCAGAGATGTTTCTATGTCTCATTGCATGAGTTGATCTTGTGATCATTAAGATGATCCTAAGTTGCTCGAACCTCAGGAAGGTTGATTCTTCTTAAATTCTCCCTTTCTACTTGTTGTCATGTTGGATGTAGTTCTCAAAGCAAGACGTCGAGATCAAGGTGATGCAATGAATCAACATCCTCGAGAAAGACATCTGGATCGTGAAGATTGTGTTAGCTTGTGTCCCTCTGTCTTCTTACCTCACGACTTGAATCTCTGGACGAGATTCTTGTTTAGTAGGGGTGAGCTATCACATCCCTAGCTTCTGGTGCTGCCTAGTGTTTGCATCTTGCTTGCATCATGTTTAAATTTCTGAAAGTTGAATTGGGGAAAGCTGAAAGCCTCAGAAATCATTTTAATAAAGGGGCAAGAACCCTAAAATTGTAATCAGTGAATCCAAAATACCCTAGAAATAGTTATGGGAATTTTGGAAAGAGTTATAAATCAAACCAAAATTTTGGAACATTTCTAAGGAATTATTTGGGCTCTGATTTTAAATCAATATTTTATTTGGATTTGGACTTATATTCTTAACATATGGAATATAATTTCAAATAACTCTGAATGAGTTTATGTGCTTTTGGATAATCCCATTGTGCAATATAAAAATATTCATAGGGATGTTGTCACTATTTTTACATTTGCTGGAATTAAAAAAAACAGTGGCAAAGTGGTTAAATAAAGGAAAACAGAACCAAAGATTAAAACAGAGCAGAAACTTACCTCAGCCTACCTGGCGGCCCAGCCCACCAGGCGCTCTCCTGTCGCCTTCCTCCTCGCGCCAGTAGGCGAGGGCGCGTGCCCGACGCGCGCAGCCACACGCCGCGGCCACCTCCTACCAGCTTACCGCCTTTCAGACGTCGCTATGGACGCCACACACCCCCTGACCCCCTCGCTCACTCACTTCCATCCTCATCCCCGCCTCTGCCGCCTCTCTCTTCCGAAACCGAACGTCACCGTCGCCGCCGTTCGCTGGCCACGCGCTCCCCGTCGTCCCCTCGACCGCCCGTCGTGTTGGAGAGCTCCGCCATGTTGTCTGCTTCGTCCTCGACGAGCCACGCGAGCCGGGAGAGCCTGGAACGTTGCCACCACCGTCATCTTCATCGTCGGCCGCCCGAGATCGCCGCCGTCGTTTCGTCATCACCAAGCCGTCCCCGAGCCCACTGAGACTGCCGTCGACGCCACCGTGAGCTCCTCTTTGATTCCCCTCTCTCCCCGAGCGATTTTGCTCGCTCTAGCCATGCCAATCGCTAGAGCCGTGAGCTTCCGGCCGCCGTCCATGTCGCCGCCGCGGCCACAGTCGCTGGTGCTCGCATTCGAGCGTGTCACCGAACTCACCATGCTCCCAGGAGCCGATAACGCCCACCAGCTCGCCCTCTTGTGCACCGTAGCACCACTTCCCGCTTGTGCTCGAGCGCCACCGCCGCCCAGCTCGACGCCGGCGATGATTCCGGCCACCCCGCGACAAACTGATGGCACCGTTGGATGCGGCTCACTCCCACGACCCCGTAGAACCCACCCGCGCGACCAGCCATGGCCGGAAACGTCCGGCCGGCGATCGCCGCCCTGCACTGCTTAGCGTCGGCGATTAGTCACCGGCTAAACCCCACTATTAGCACTAATTAACCCCCCAGCTCTCACTGACATGTGGGCCCCAGTTCCTAACTTACTAAGTTTAACTTCTCTGTTAGATTAGTACTAATCTCAGAGGGCCCCGCCTGTCACCTTTGACTTTGCCACGTCAGCATTGACATGGTCCCACGTGTCTGCCTCTCTAGCTGACCCCGTGTCACCGACCAATGGGCCCTACTGGTCAGGTTTGACCTAGACCAGCCGTGTTGACTTGCTGACGTCATGCTGACGCTGTGCTGACGCAGTTAATCTTTTCTGGAATTAGTTAATTTTGAAATAACCAGAAATTCCAGAAAAAGAGCTAAACTTCAAAAAATCATAGAAATTAAACTATCGCTCAGAATGAAAAGATTTATATATGAAAAATGATCAGAAAAATCCAATCTATCCATCTGTACTTATTTCATGCATGTTTAATTAACTTAACCTTGCTGTTTAGATCAAAACATGATAATGCACCTTATAAGTTCTTAGTTTGAATTTGAATTTGAACCTTTGGTTCAAATCAACTTAAACCCTTCTGTTCTTAGTTGCATTAACTCAAATCACAGCATATTGACATGTCATGATCATGCATCATATTATGCATTGCATTGATTGTGTTCTTCCTTGTTTGCCGGTATTTGTCCCCTCTCGATAGACAACGTTCCGATGATGAGATCGATGACACCGATGAAGAGTTATCTCATCTTCAGAAGTGCCAGGCAAGCAAAAAAAACCTTGTTCATTCCGATACAATCCCACTCTCTCGCTCCTGCTCTCTTTTACTGCATTAGGACAACACCGATTCAATTGTTACATGATGCGGTAGTTGAACCCTTTCCTCTGGATGACCTGTCATTGCCACAGTAAATAGATGAAACCCACTAGCATGAGTAGGAGTTGTTTGAGCCCTGTTGTGCCTACTCATTCATGCTTGTTTGTCATGCCTGCTACTGCTTAGAGTTGAGTCTGGTCTGATTCATCGGGGATGAATTGGAATGTGGTGAACATGTCCTACCGTTGAGAGCTAAGTGTGTGAACACGATTTGGTAAACGTAGCGGTGAGAGGCCATGTAGGAGTACATGGTGGGTTGTCTCATTGCAGCCGTCCTTAGGAACTGAGTTCTATGTTTGTGATCCATGAACAGTTACTACCACACATTGGGCTCCGGGCGCTCCAAGCTCTCTCGATTTATTAACCAACTCGATCTCTGTCCAGGAGTTGCAACTAGTTTCTGGTGTTTGTAGGTAGTGTTAGTAGTCTACCAAGTGGCACCCAGTACAGGTGGGCTAGGGACAGACTAGGCACAGTGGCCCGGTGTACCAAGTGGCACCTGGATGGTGGGCTTAGGAACCCTGTACACATCGTTTGGGGCCGTGAGCGACACCCCGGCCGGATCTCCTTGCGGATGGAACCCGAATAGGCGATAAACCTAGACTAGAGACTTGTTGGTTAGTTAGGTCGTGGCCGACTCCCTCACCAGGCTTCCGCTTGAAGGTTGCCGAGATACACGACATGTACATGGTGGTAAGTGGTGAGAGTGTGTGTGAAGAAGTACACCCCTACAGGGTTATCATTATCTATTCGAATAGTCGGATTCCTCGGATATGGAAACTTGGACCCCTTACATAGTTCATAGACAAGTGAAAGTGGATACTCTAAAATGCGCAAGATAAGTGTGAGTGCTATGGATGGCGTTCTCGCAGGGAGACGGGAGCAGATCCATAGTGGTCTATTGGTATGGTGAATTTGTGGACTCGTGTGCGCCACCTCAAAAGAGTTACTTGCAGTCGTGGTTCAGGTTAGCCACTGATTCAAAGCTGGCTTGCTACAGTCAAACTCCACCACCCCTTTGTTGATACTGATGCATATGTAGCTAGTTCTGATGTAAGTCTTGCTGGGTACATTTGTACTCACGTTTGCTTAATTTAAATTTTTGCAGAGAGACTTCAGTCTCGCTAGTAGTTCCGCTCGGACTTCGACGTTTAGCTTGTTACCTCAGCTACGATCTTGTGCCCTCGGCAGGATCTGGTAGATAGTCAGGCTTCTCAGCCTTTTTCATTTATAGTTGTCTGTACTCAGACATGTTAGGCTTCCGCATGTGCTTTGTTTGTATGCTATGATTGTTGGGTCATGAGACCCATGCTTGTAATATCTCGCTCCTCGGAGCCTAATGAATAAATACTCTGAGTCATAGAGTCTTGTTGTGATGCCATGTTGTATTGCACATATTGAGCATATTGTGTGTATGATTGAAATGCTTGGTATGTGTGAGATCCGACAACCTAGTTGTTTATCCTGGGTAGCCTCTCTTATGGGGAAATGTAGTCTTGTGCTTCCATGAGCCATAGTAGTCCGCTACAGCCCGGTTCACCAGAGTCCTGCTAGCCCAGCACTACTGCTCCGGAACACATGACTGGCCGGCATGTGATTCACTTTGTTCCTGTGTCTGTCCCTTCGGGTAAATGTCACGCGGTGACATCCGGAGTCCTGCCTAGCCTGCTACGGCCCGGTTCACTGGAGTCCTGTTAGCCCAGTGCTACAACCCGGATTCACACGCTGCTGACCGACATGCTCGATGTTGATTCATTTATGCATGTTCCCATAAGTTAGTGCCACTTTGGGTTCATGACTAGTCATGTTGGCCCGGGTTCTCTGTCATATGGATGCTAGCGACACTATCGTATACATGAGCCAAAAGGCGCAAACGGTCCCGGGCCATGGTAAGGCGACACTCGTGGGGATACCGTGCGTGAGGCCGCAAAGTGATATGAGGTGTTACAGGCTAGATCAGTGTGACTTAGAATCGGGGTCCTGACAGCTTGTGCATATCGATAGGATTGCATCCTGCATTCATTCTCATCTACATGGAGATGCAGGTTCTTGCCATGAACTTGGCTTCAACAAGAGACGAGAAGATTGCACGGCACGACGATCCCCGGCAAGCCAAACAGATAAGTTCACCTCTTGCCCATTAGTATTCTGTAAGGCTACTTTGCAAAAGAAAACCTCGCCTCCCTCTTTGGAACTTAGGTGCTCGCATCCATGACTCAAACACTGCTTCAGTTAGGGTGGTTGCAGTGACCTTTAGGAAGAATGGTTTGGCGGGGGGCTGGCCCCTCTGTCTGTTCCCCGGCAGACGAAGTTCTTCGACAGACAAAGAGGGTGCCGGCAGGATATCCTACTAGGGAAAACTCATTTTTTCTATTAAAGAGGCACTTTGCCTCTTCATGGACATACACATGCACGAGTTCCTGACAAGATTCATATTTTTCATTCATATGCAGTTACAAGTACAAACATTATAGAATACAAAGATGGACTTGAGGGATTACATTATTTCAATTAAAATTTGACAATTACCAGCTAGTTTAAGATTGAAAAAAGATAAGTGCTCCATAAACTCATCTCCCTATTCCTCTTATCCCAGGTTTTGCGGTGGGAAGAGAAGAGGACGGGCGCCGTGCCGGCACAACGCCACCCCGATCCTTGTCGTGAGCTGGCGAACCCAGTCTGACAGGATCGGGAGTGGCGAGGCTGCGAAGGAGGAAGACATGTGGAACACCCCGACGGATCCCTGGTCACCGCCTCCACGACTGAAAGGAGGGATCCAGCACAGGCACCTGCAGAGGAGGACGCCAGGGCCCAGTCAGAAGACCTGAGAAGGCAACAGGAGCACCAGGCGTACAAGCCTTTTCTCGGCGGTCGGAAGGAACGGTGATGACGACGCCGGGAATAGGGGGGAAGAGCCAGGGAGATGGGTAGCAGGTCGCCAGTATGACATGAACGTGTCGATGAAGTCGTGCTCCTATTGGTCGGCCTGCCTCCTGTCTTCTCCTTCTCCCCAGGCTTCGTCTCCATCAACACTGTTCCAGGAAGAGGCCCAAACACTAGTCCGGCGCTCTTCCTGGGAAGACGGCAAGCAGCTCGACCGTCCAGGGGGCTCGAGGTGCACCGCTCCCCTCCTTGGCGGGCAGGAAGGCGCGCGCCTCGATGACAATGGCCCCAAGGCCTCCGAGAAGGGCCATGTTGGGATTACCAATGATCTCCAGCTCCTCCTACCGGATGAGCTTCAAAACGACCAAGGGTTTCACTGCAACAAGGGCCAGACTCACTCCCCGAGCGTCAGCACCAACATGAGCCAGCAATTGCCCCGAGCAGAAGCCCGGGGGCTGGCCCCGGGCCCTTCCCTTCAGCATTACCAGAAAAAGTAGAGAACCAGGAGAAGAGGAGGAAGAATGCAGGGATGAGTGACTTCGTCCTCCTCCGCTCCTCCCCTTTTATAGGCTGGGCGGGGAAGGGCAGTTGCTCCGTCAACAGGCAACCACCGCCCTCCCCCGCCAATTCAAGGCAGGTGGGCCCTCTTCAAGATGCTCTTTCGCACACGCGCCTCCGTTACCTACCCCACGCTATGCATGCAGCATACGTGGCTGAGGATAAGAGCGCGCTATGGGAAGAGTAATTTGGTGGTTTCTACCCCGTGCGTTAAAGTCATTCACGGGCCATCGCTGTCACGGCCCCACCACTGTTGGCTTTACACCACGCGTGGGGAAATCGGAAACCCCCCCAAGATCAAAACTAATGAAGCAGCAAAGGAAAACTTCGAATGGGCCAACCCCTTCAGTAGCCCTGCATGTGCACTTATTAGGCTCTACCCCGCCGATGCTCAGCAGCATGATCGCGGCAGGCCTGGGGGCTTCTGTCGGTGCAACAGACCCCGGGTATGTTTCCCAACTATGCACAGGCACAAGATCAAGATTGGAGCACCAGATTAAGTCAGAGGTTGAAGAACCAAGAGACTTGAAGAACCAACATGCAGCTCAGAGGGATCTAGATCGAGCCAAAGGAACATAATATCGGCAAGAAAAGGGCCTCCCTCACCGGGCAGGCGAGCCCGGCAAGGGGCCAGGCCACCACCAGAAGCAAGCAGCCTAGACTCCCCGGCAACACCTGCCGGGGCTTGCGGGGCCTAAACCACCCAACCAACCACGCAAGTACAACCCATGTCGTCAATCAGTGCAGTGTCAAGCCACAAAATGTGATTAAGTGGCAGCATTCGCCACATGGCAGCCAACTCCTACAGAAGAAACCCATAGGTGACACCCGTCCAGTGACGTGTCAAGATTACGGGCATGGAGGTGGCAAGATAAGCCCGGCAGGCCTTGCCGGGCAGCTAGTGATGTGACAATGAGCTGTGCATTTAATGCACCCTGCCAGCCGCAGAGTTAGGTATGATAGCATTGTTTGCTATCATATTAGTTGGTAATGACTATTTTGCCACTGTGGTGACCCCTTAATCTATAAAAGGAGGCCCATGGCAATCGTAGGAGGGGATTAGAGGGTTGGAAACTTGACAAAACCCAAGCCACCATACGCTTGTGGACACCGTAGCCTTGAGGCATGCCTTGCCGGGCAAGTGTACCACACACCACCACGTTCATTTCCACCATCAATCCACCAAAGCAGGAGTAGGGTCTTACGCCTTGCGGCGGCCCGTACCTGGGTAAACTTCTTGTGTGCTCTCTGTCGTGCTGCCACATGCTGGTATGCTCCTTGTGCAACGCGGTGTCCCTCGTCAAACCAGCAAGGGGCCGCCCGGTCCCATAGGTGGCCACGGATATCCCGCGATAATATGGGCTTTTGAATTGATTTTATTATTTACTAGGGTGGATGGGTTGTTTTGTCTTGGGCCCAGAGAAACAATTACTACTAGTACAGTGGAGACACTCCACAGCTACCCAGAAAAACAATTACTACTAGTATAGTGGATACACTACCGCTTCTGGCTCCTCCAAGGTCATCGAAACATCTCCTCCTAATGAATGTCATTTTACTTTTGTTCACCGACATGCGAGCCATGCAGCGCGTGGGCCCAAATGCCATCAACCAAATTAGAAGGCAGTATGCATGCGGAGAGTCACCCCGGTCGTAGCGCGGCAGTAACGAGTTGTCATATCACAAAACCCCACCTCCCCGTAGTCTAAGTTTGACGGACGAAGCAACCATCATTTCACTCTTGGCTGAATCCCCTTCTCCCTCACCATCTTCAAGAAAGCCAACACTCATAGCTACCACTGTTCTTCTCTCCCAACGAAGGGAAAATAATAGGATCCGTGATGTTGGTATATTTTCGTTCAGAGAAAAAAAAGAACTTTTGCAAAGAAGTAACCGATCCACGCTCTTTTTTTTGTTTCATTGTCATTGCGATTGTGTTTTCCTTTCAGTGGTCTTCTAGTATTCGTCAGTTTCATGATGGACTAAGGAGAACCAGGCAAAGATCAGCTGATATTGGAGCAGACGCGGGAGGCTGATCCCCACAAGACAGAGAGTTCCAAGAAGATGGAGGCAGCCACCGAGCCGACCTCGGACACGCTCACAACCACTACTAAGATGGTCAACGCCCCGTTTGAGGGTACAACCCCCGTGGCCCT
>NC_057806.1:209681064-209701351 GCF_018294505.1 Triticum aestivum
GTTCTTTGCCAATCTCGATTGTGGTTTTTCATCTAAGTATGTGGTGATGAATAATGCAAAATTTTATTAGCTTCGATGCCATGCTATACATAGTGGTTTAAATAACTTGTGTTTCTTATACTGGAAAGTAATTCAGAATTAGTTTCTGTTTCAATTAGAGCCCTGTTGCATACAAGGATTGTGTGCTTGTACATGTCACTCACTATGAGGCGGATGACCTGAATATATGCACTGGGAAAACAGAGTTCTTAGGCTGTTGGATCCTGGAAGCCATTTGCGCTTATACCAATGTCGAGTTGTACTCCAGCCTCACTGTTGTCAGGCGTGTTGTCCAGGGTGTACTGAGGCACAAGAAGTTCAAAGCTACTCCTTCGTTTGTGAGGCATATTGTTCTTATCAAGCTTACACAGGAAGATGACGTGGCATGCCTCCACAAAAAAGTTTATGAGTGGCAAGGCCACAACGTTATCTTCAGGAAGGTTCACAGGATTTAGCTGCTGCCGGACGTATGGCAGGGTCCTTATTGTGTCCATCCCAAATTAGATCGAGGCATGAAATAGTTCCCCAGCTAGTGTTTAATAGTAGTATGGATTGTGTCTAATTATCCGAACCTTTCCTATTATCGAGCCCTCTGGGGCTAGTACTCTGTTTGGATCCATCTATGGTAACTGCTGCTACTTTTGTGTGCCTATGAATCATGTGAGAACCATCGTAATTGTTGCCGAAACAGATGCATCCTCACTAGTTTTTTGATGAATATGGCATGGTAAGACATAATTTGTCACGGTTTATCATACGAGCAGTGTGTGTTTGATGAAATAGAGTACTCATTCGAGAACTGTGCGCTGACGTATACATAGGGTACGTAATGCTAGTTAAGTACTTGTAAACACTGTTGGTTCTACCCCACTTGTAAGCAGTTGTGCAAAACACGACACATTGGCTCAGCTCACTTCAACACTAGGCTATCGACCAGCTAACAATCAATAATGTGCCATCTGACATATGAGCAACTACGTATCTTGTTACAGCCATTCATGCAGTTAACTGAGGCCATAATGTAAATTCCAAATGTTCACATGCTAGTCTAGCGTTCGTATGGAACACTCACATTATACTCGGCTTCATAGAAAACTTGAAAAGCATAAGTTAAGAAATTTTATACATCTCAATGATTCATCGAACATAACAAACATATAGTAGTTCACATCAAAAGACAAAGTTGTGTGAAGGTTTACAAATCAGGAAAAATCAAGAAGAGCTTCTCTAAGCAAAGGGCCTCCCTAGGCAGGCTTTAATTTCCTGGAGTTCACTCTGGTTTTTTCTTGTTACCACCATCCAGGGTTAGGTTCCCTCATTCCAGAATAACCAATTATAATTGTGTTCTCAGCTGGAATGTTGAACTGAACCATGTAGTGTACTGACCATCCGAAATTCTTGTGCATTCCACTAAATTTAAGAACTGCTATTTGCATAAATAAGCAGGCCACAATGCCTCTTGTCCGTGCACCTGTCAGAAAAACCTTCTTGCAGCCGTGCCAGCCAGTCCTCGTTCCATGGATGAACTGGTAGAAAGTGCATTCCGGACTAGGATGTAATTGTTTTCGCTCGTCCCTGCATTGCAATCAGGAAGTAAAACATACGAATCAGCTTCTTTCAGATTGCGTTGGTCATTCTACCTAGTTACTACCAAAGTAGGAATACCTGGAAGACGGGTCGTTAGAAGATGACAGCCAGGAATAGCCATCTCATTTTGTGCAGTTCTACTAAAACTAAGGTGTGTACATTTGATTGCGTAGGCAGAAACGATATGGAGACATATATCCCTGTTTGCGCAAATACGAAATACAATTATTTAAACAATGTCAGTTATTTGCAGTGACATATGATTAACAACAGCATCTATTGTGTGATAATTTGGACTACATTGACCATATGAAAGAAGTATGTAGCATCACATCACATCAACACTGCCACTAGATTAACATACAGAAAAATAGCATTAGTATTATTGTCATGAGAGTAGCACATGGTCAGTAAATGTGCAATCAAATTTGTGCAGTTCCACTGGGATGAAGCAATGTTAGCGGTGTGATATATAAGTGTAACTGCAAAAACACAATTCATGGGAAATAAAGCAAGACAGAAGCACTTCATAAAATGGTGGTGGCATTGCTTCAATTTATCAACGACACTAGACCATTACTTATAGTGACATTAGGTTGCATTGCTTAATGCTTCATGTGATTTTACATTAACGGTAGCGACATGGGCGTAGGGACAGCATGGGCATAAAGTGGTGAGGCAGATGTGGTTGCCAAGAGCAGCAAACACACGGGCAATATGTCTGCATTTGTCCCATTTTTTTATCTCCTCGGCGACATCTTCCTATGTGAGCACATGAAGTCTAGACCTGCTCATTCTCATTTGTGTTGTCCCATAACACCCCTCACTTTCTTTCCTTTTTCGACCAAGAGACAGGTCAACTTCCCCCCACCCTTCGGCATCCACTGATTTCTTCGCCTTTTCAATCAGGAAACCAGTTGGGTAGTGATAACCCACAAGTATAGAGGATCGCAACAGTTTTCGAGGGTAGAGTATTCAACCCAAATTTATTGATTCGACACAAGGGGAGCCAAAGAATATTCTCAAGTATTAGCAGCTGAGTTGTCAATTCAACCACACCTGGAAACTTAATATCTGCAGCAAAGTGTTTAGTCGCAAAGTAATATGATAGCGGTGATAATGGTAACAAAAGGTAACAGTAGTAAAAGCAATGTTTTTGGTATTTTGTAGTGATGATAGCAATAGCAACGGAAAAGTAAATAAGCGAAGAACAATATATGGAAACCTCGTAGGCAATGGATCGGTGATGGAGAATTATGCCGGATGCGGTTCATCATGTAACAGTCATAACCTAGGGTGACACAGAACTAGCTCCAGTTCATTGATATAATGTAGGCATGTATTCCGAATATAGTCATACGTGCTTATGGAAAAGAACTTGCATGACATCTTTTGTCCTACCCTCCCGTGGCAGCGGGGTCCTTACGAAAACTAAGGGATATTAAGGCCTCCCTTTAATAGAGAACTAGAACAAAGCATTAACACATAGTGAATACATGAGCTCCTCAAACTACGGTCATCACCGGTAAGTATCCCGATTATTGTCACTTCGGGGTTAACGGATCATAACACATAATAGGTGACTATAGACTTGCAAGATAGGATCAAGAACACTCATATATTGATGAAAACATAATAGGTTCAGATCTGAAATCATGGCACTCAGGCCCTAGTGACAAGCATTAAGCATAGCAAAGTCATAGCAACATCAATCTCAAAACATAGTGGATACTAGGGATCAAACCCTAACAAAACTAACTCGATTACATGATAGATCCCATCCACCCATCACCGTCCAGCAAGCGTACAATGGAATTACTCACGCACGGGAGTGAGCATCATGAAATTGGTGATGGAGGATGGTTGGTGATGACGATGGCGACGGATTCCCCTCTCCGGAGCCCCGAACGGACTCCAGATCAGCCCTCCCAAGAGGTTTTAGGGCTTGGCGGCGGCTCCGTATCGTAAAACGCGATGATTTCTTCTCCCTGATTTTTTTCTCCCCGTAACTCAATATATGGAGGTGGAGTTGGAGTCGGAGAGGCAACAGGGGGCCCACGAGGTAGGGGGGCGTGCCCTAGGGGGGCAGACGCGCCCCCACCCTCGTGGCAAGGTGGTGGCCCCCCTGGCCTTCATCTTTGGCAGGTATTTTTCTTATTTTCTGAAAAGTGTCTTCGTGAAGTTTCAGGTCATTCCAAGAACGTTTGCTCCTGCACACAAATAACACCATGGTAATTCTGCCGAAAACAGCGTCAGTCTGGGTTAGTTCAATTCAAATCATGCAAGTTAGAGTCCAAAACAAGGGCAAAAGTGTTCGGAAAAGTACATACGTTGGAGACGTATCAGGTAGCCAGTATCTACTACTTTCCCCCGTTTCCTCTTAGAACCAAGTCCTAGATTCATGCTACAACTTTCCCACTTTCTTACCTGTTTGAGCCAACTCTTAGGTTCGACTGTATGAACTAGCTTTACCTCTAATAATAGTAAAAGTCTAGGTGGCTTTGGAACAGCCAAGGGAAGTGGAAAAACATCCACATGCAGCCACGTGGGGAGCTGGGGCAGTAGGGCAAGGCAGGTTTCGAAGGAATATATACCCGAGGGTCGTCGGCATGTGGCAAATACGGCGTCGGGAGGCCGCATCTTGGCCACAATACTGCAAGGAGGAAGAAGAGGTCGGAGGCCCTCCTGAGCCGGCGCTCTATCGGAGAGAACGGCACAACCGTCGATCGAGACGCGCGGGCAGCCATTGGTCTCCTCCCTCGCCGCCGACGACAGCGTGAACGGTGCACCTACACCCCTGCCCCGGTCGAGGTGGTCCGGCCGGATTTGTGACCAGCCGTGAGCAGAGAGAGAGAGTGTGGCCACCTATTTCTTGCTTAGATCTAGAGAGCATGAGAGAGTGAAAGAGAGGAACCCTAGTAAAACAAGCGCTAAGGCTACTGCTTATCTATATAATGGAGTGATTTTGTTGTACCAGCTTCAAAAAAATGTGCTCCTACGTGTACCCGCGAGTGGGTGTGAGAGAACTAGTGCGTGCGTGCATCACTTCTATTCATGAGAGTACAATATATATGCCCAAAGAACGTTCGCCACAAGAGTAATAGTATAAGTGTGTGACGCATGAGTTAAAATAAAAGGTGTGCGACGTCTTTTGTTTTTAGAAGTTCTGAGGGTAGGGTGTGAAGAGCACATATGTGTGTGACATCTACCTCCAGATAGACGGTGGGTGCGAGAGGACTCGGGAAAGTCGTGACTCTTGAGGGTGTATGTGTGCGTGAGAGAGAGGGGGCATGTACCAATGCAATGCATGTGTCCGTAAATCATATCTGACAAACGTTTGCCAGAAGCCGTTTCCTGACGAACGTCGTAAGAACCGTTAGGTAGGCATCCAGAAGTGTTAGTTTTTCCATGTCATTTAACAGAACAGCCACTCCTCCGACACACAAATCTTCCACATGAGTGTTAGCAACTATTGTATGCTCCTCCCTGCGTTCCAACATGTAGTGCATATAGCTTTATTGAAAATTCGAACCTCGCAAACTATTACTGAGTTTTCGTCTACCAAAATGCACATATAGAATACCCATTATATATCATTTCATTCATCTTCGAGAGGTAACTATAAAGATGGGGGAGGAGTGTACAAAGAAAGACCGTCGTATCACCTGCAGCAATTTCTACCATCCTTTGGTGTGGAGGAATATCATAGGAACTCTATATGATAGGATTTTTATAGGATTTTTTCCATTAGAGCCAATTGGTTCATAGGAATAGATTCATATAATCCACATTTCAAAGGGAAATAAACATGATATCATTTTTATAGCTTTAGAGCCACTTGGTTCATATGAATGGATTCCTATACTCCCACAATTTCAAAGGAAAATAAACATTAGCGTATATTCAATAGGAAAGTTCCTATGATGTGAACCAAATGAGATCTCTTTTCTAATCCCTCCTCATAGTAATTGAGATACATGTCATCTCTTTCCCTTCAACTTCCATGTATACATCTTCCATTCCTAAATAGCTAGTAGAAACCACTAGTAGCTCTTTCCTAGACAGGCAACTATGGCACAAGAACACGTGATGCATGCAAGTCATAAATCACATTGTTTTTGTACTCTATGCATGCAAGCACCACATCATCAATTCATGCATGTTACTCATAAGTTATTTATTGCATTAGATTTTGTATTGACAATGTATGTGTTGGTCACGTGCACACATATGTAGTTCACATTCACGTTTTTGTTAGAAATGTCATTCTTTTAACTGTAATTCATTTCTTCTCTTTGTACTCCCTCCATCTAGGTGTGTAAGTCAACTTCCGAAAACCAAATAACAAAACACTTAGGCACCGTACATTAACTCCATCCTCGTTTCTTGTTTCATGACATATCAACCAATAAGAGATGTGGGCCGTGCATGCTTTCAATTGCTTGAGGATTTCAAACATGACATGCAGTGGTTAATTGATTGCATGCAATGCTATTAACTAGCAAAAAAATCGAAGATGACTTATACACCTAGACGGGGGGAGTATTAAATTTTCATTTTAAGCATACATTCACTTCCCATTAGTTATACATGTTTGTGGAGGAATTTTTATGCATTATTTTGAGTACAATAGCAAATTTCACGTGGCCGCGGGTATACCAAAATGCAGGGACCATGCATCATTGCCTTTCGGTCGAACCTACGCCCACAATTTTTTGTATGTATATCTCCACTTGTCCCCGAACCCAAAATGCTGCCTCGTTCCCGTAAAACCAAGCGGCCCACACATATTAAGGCGTCGACTCGAACTCAATCCCTCTCCCATTTACTATGAGATGGCCCCGCACGCCGTAGTACTCCTACAAACCCTACTACCGCACGCATCATCGATTTTCTTCAAGAGGACGAGGGAGAAGCGGATTTGTAGTGGAGGCGCTTTAAAAAAAAGGATTTGTAGTGGAGGCTCCTACCCTAGGGTGCCCGTAGGTAGCTGCTGCACGCATCATTGGTTTTATCTTTTCTTTATGATCGTGCGCCCTAGAGTGAAATGATGGTTGCTTCGTCCATCCGGCTTAATGCCGGAAAGGTGGGGCTTTGTGATTTGACCCCTCATCGCTCATTTACTACTACTGTGGCACTATGACCGGGGTGCCTACAAGTCCAACCGTTGCTTCGAAGTGTAATTTGGTGCATCGCACGTGGAACAAGACGGTAGATGAGCCACATGTCAGCCAAAGGTGTCCTGTTAAGTGTGTCGCCATTTCGTGTGCGGACTGACCCTGCTTGAGTTGCTACGCCAACACGATAGGAGCAGCCTACCACTTGGTTTTGCTCCATGGTGAATCCCTACTATATTGATCTAAAGATATACTACTCCCTCCATCTCGGTTTATAGGGCATGCACGTAGTTCTAGGTCATCCACTTGACTAACTAAATACGAGTTACTATGTCACAAAAAGTATATCATTGGATTCTTAAGTGGACGTAGTTTCTAAACATATAATATTCATCACATATATAGCCAGTTAAATTCCCAACCTAGAACGACATGCATGCCCTACGGAGGAAGTAGTAAAAATGAGGTGATTTTACCGAGGGAGGGCGGGGGAGCATGGCCTGTCATGCGGTCCCACGTGTCATTACTACTACTGGGGCACTACAACTAGGGTGCGTCCCCCTGTTGTTCTGCACCGTTATTTGGTGCATGACACGTCAACCCGGTTGCTATATGTCCCACATGTCGGCAAGAGGAAGTACATAATTCATGAAAGCGAGCGTCAATGGAGGAGTACAAGACACGCTTGGTTTTTGCCGCTTCACGCGATCCATCGATACAAACCCGGACTAAAAAAGGCGAGGGCGGGTCTTTTCCCGCGCAGTAGGCAGGGGAGTTTGGCATAGTTTGTTCGAGGCAACGAGGCATGAAGGGAAACAAGAAAATAAAGGTTGAGCGACTTAGTTTTGGGAAAATCTGATTTTACGAAGTATGTACCCACTATGGAGGTAGTACTACTTACTACTCCCTCCTTTCCGGTTTATAGGGCTCATCTAAAAAAATTTGTTTATCCATTTTATAAGTCTCAATTCTGCTAGTAGTAGTACCATCACATGTTTGAATTTTGAGGTGCGTTAAAACACCCGATGTAAGCAATGTCAAGAGAAAACTCACCAATGCATGTAGAAGTTCATGGAAATTTAGTGGTCATGCATGCATTCATTGTAATTAATGCATAGGTAAACATACCTTCTTGAGAAAGACGAGTGTACTAGTTACTTGTGCAACATACGAAATTGATTCCACCACTCACCGTCTAACTTGGTTGGAGAGATTTTGAAATTGAGCCATAAACCGGAAATGAGGGAGTAGTAACATAGCCTAGGGTAGCTTGCTGCACCACGGACTCCAAGGAAATTGTTGTAGTACTACTCCTGTGTACCACTGTACTACTCCTACTACTAAAAGACATATTTCAAACAATATGATAATCTCTCTAACCAAGGTAGGGACGAGGATTAAACGGAGGGAGCTTCTCCTTGTCCCGCGACTCTGCGAGCCACCACGCCCGTGGGCGGGGGAGACAGCATACTAAGCAAGCTTCTCCTTGTTCTACGAGTTGATGGGACACATCAAAAGTACAGAGCATCTCCAGTGTATAGAGCCTTGCCTCTATGGTAGGCCCCACATGGTTTGCCTCTTATCAAATGAAAAAACTGAGCATGTCAGATGTTGAACGTAGGGAGTACGATACCATTAGTACTCAGTTCTTTTGGAAGGGTTGTAGTAGTCCCTTCCATTAAGATGAATGGACGTGTGTCCAGAGTGGATTGCTCAGCTTCCACGCGGATTTCATGGAGGCGTTTGAATGTGGCAAGGAGGCGTGTTCAGCTGGGCATCCAGCGAGCGGCGCCTTCCACTCTAACATATGACACCGCGCCGTTCTTCCACTAACATGTGGGCTCTTTGGGTACCTGCCCTACATGTCAGTGACCCAATGCAGGCAGCACACGGTAGAGGAGCTTTTGGTGGGCCAGGGCGGTCTGAAGCGGGCACTTCATAAACCGATGATTGTTCATTGATTGTGATGTCATATATTTCATGTAGATAAGCCTACTATATAATGTAAGAGAATTTTAAAATTTTCATATATACATTGGTAGCCCGTTCGATACATTGTGATTCATAAAGACCGCTGCAAACATCAATGTTCTGCTTATCACAGATAAGATTGTAATACCCATAAAAATCCATCTCCTTGATAAAGGGTGCATGCACGTATAGGTTGAGCACGTGTCTTGCATCGTGTGCTGTGTGCATGCATGCATGCTAGTGTTGCGTGCGTGCATGTGTACGTTTTAGTGTTGCATGCATGTGTGCATGCGTGCGTGTGTTCGTGAGTGCATGTGTATGTGTAAGTATTGCACTCCTGCATCCATGTGTGTGTTCGTGAGTGCATGTGTAAATGTCAATGTTGCTCGCTTGTAGGCGTGCGTGTGTTTGTGCAAGTGTTGCGTGCACGCATGTGTACGTGCGGGGTGAGGCTACACGTCAGTTGACTGACTTTTTCATATCTGTTCAGTCGATTTTCCAGTCGTAGGTTACGAAATCAAGGGCCTGCAGTTCATCTTCAACCTCCACCACCCTAAGCCGCCTTACCCTCCTCGAAACAACTCCCCACCGCCGATCCACCGCCTCCCCGGCCATGCCTCTAGCCCCCCCCACCGCGCCGAGCTTTTTCTCCGGCGATCCCCACGCAACCGCCCAGTCATTGCGCCCCCAACACCGGCGACTGCCAACCAGAGGTCTCACGACTTCGAATCCCCACCGACCACTAATTTATTACCATTTCTGTCTTTCATATACGCACTTACGGGTGGGCCCTATGGTAATGTGGCTGCTGAATGTAGACCGTTTGACTGAACAATTGATCGTGTCATCAACAAATTATGGAGCTATATGGTGAGCCAGTGACCGTATGATCACCATAACATGTTTTTATTAACATAGTATAGACTCAAACTACCATTTCTTTCTTTCATATACGCGCTGACAGGTGGGCCCCACGGTTACGTGCGCTGATGATGCAACACTAGTTGTGCCATGTGAGCGTTTGACTGGTCAATTGATCATGTCATCAAAAAACGGAGTTTATGGGTGAGCCAGTGACCGTATAATCACGACATGTATTTTTTAACATGATAGAGACGCAACAGCTCATATATACGCGTAAGCACTCACCGCTATAAGCGCACACGCGGACCATACCCCTATGAGCACCTTCGAGAGAGTGAGCCAGCATATGATCTTGAGATTTTATGAAGTCACCATAGGTGCCTCCTAGTCGAGGGGAAAGTCTCCTCCCACTAAACTCCCGTCACCAGAAAATACTGAAATTAATCCAGGATAAATGCGAGCACCATGACTTTAACCCTGGTGGGCTCGGGAAACCACTGTCCGCCTAACCATCCAACCACAGGTTGGTTAGCACCACAAAATGTATGTGGTGACCATGATGAGCTTATTCTGAAGTCCAGTGACCATATCGTGCTTTTGCTTCAAATACAATGACCGTAAGTGTCGTCAACAAAATACGGAGCATGCATCAAATACAATGTCCGTCAGTCTCATCAACAAAATACAGAGACGTATCGTGAGCTAGATATTGTATGATCACCACGCGAATGTATACGGTTATCGTAATGAGCATATTCTGAGGTCTAGTGACCATATAGTGCTTTCGCTTGAAATACAGTGACCGTCACGCGTGAATGTGCCAGGGGCATTGATACGTCTCCAACGTATCTATAATTTATGAAGTATTCATGCTATTATATCATCTGTTTTGCATGTTTATGGGCTTTACTAAACACTTTTATATTATTTTTGGGACTAACCTATTAACCCGAGGCCCAGCCCAAATTGTTGTTTTCTTGCCTATTTCAGTGTTTCAAAGAAAAGGAATATCAAACGGAGTCCAAACGGAATGAAACCTTTGGGAGAGTTATTTTTGGAACGGAAGCAATCCGGGAGACTTGGAGTAGACGTCACGGAAGCTTCAAGGAAGCCACGAGGCAGGGAGGCGCGTCCTACCCCCTGGGCACGCCCCCACGCTCATGGGCCCCTCATGGCTCCCATGGCCGACTTCTTTCACCTATATATGTCCATATACCCTAAAAACATCGGGGAACAGAATAGATCGAGAGTTCCGCCGCCACAAGCCTCTATAGCCACCAAAACCAATCGGGACCCTGTTCTGGCACCCTGCCGGAGGGGGAATCCCTCACCGGTGGCCATCTTCATAATCCTGACGCTCTCCATGACGAGGAGGGAGTAGTTCACCCTTGGGGCTGAGGGTATGTACCAGTAGCTATGTGTTTGATCTCTCTCTCATGTTCTTGAGATGGTACGATCTTGATGTATCGCGAGCTTTGCTATTATAGTTGGATATTATGATGTTTCTCCCCCTCTACTCTCTTTTAATGGATTGAGTTTTCCCTTTGAAGTGATCTTATCGGATTGAGTCTTTAAGGATTTGAGAACACTTGATGTATGTCTTCCATGTGCTTATCGGTGGTGACATTGAGATATTCACGGGATCCACTTGATGTATGTTTTGGTGATCAACTTGCGGGTTCCGCTTGTGAACTTATGCATAGGGGTTGGCACACGTTTTCGTCTTGACTCTCCGGTAGAAACTTTGGAGAACTCTTTGAAGTACTTTGTGTTGGCTGAATAGATGAATCTGAGACTGTTTGATGCATATCGTATAATCATACCCACGGATACTTGTGGTGACATTGGAGTACCTAGGTGACATTAGGGTTTTGGTTGATATGTGTCTTAAGGTGTTATTCTAGTACGAACTCTTGAATAGATTGATCCGGAAGAATAACTTTGAGGTGGTTTCGCACCCTACAATAATCTCTTCATTTGTTCTCCGATATTAGTGACTTTGGAGTGACTATTTGTTGCATGTTGATGGATAGTTATATGATCCAATTATGTTATTATTGTTGACAAAACTTGCAATAGTGAAAGTATGAACCCTAGGCCTTGTTTCCTAGCATTGCAATACTATTTACGCTCACTTTTATTACTTGTTGCCTTGCTGTTTTTATAATTTCAGATTACAAAAACCTATATCTACCATCCATATTGCACTTGTATCACCATCTATTCGCCGAACTAGTTCACCTATGCAATTTACCATTGTATTGGGTGTGTTGGGGACACAAGAGACTCTTTGTTATTTGGTTGCAGGGTTGTTTGAGAGAGACCATCTTCAACCTACGCGTCCCACGAATTGATAAACCTTGGGTCATCCACTTGAGGGAAATTTGCTACTGTCCTACAAACCTCTGCACTTGGAGGCCCAACAATGTCTACAAGAAGAAGGTTGTGTAGTAGACATCAAGCTCTTTTCTGGCACCGTTGCTGGGGAGGTTAGCGCTTGATGGTATATCTTTATATCTTGCAATCGAATCTTTTTGTTTCTTGTTTTATCACTAGTTTAGTTTATAAAAGAAAACTTAAAAAATGGAATTGAGGGTACCTCATATGCTTCGTCTTTTTAATATCTTTCATGAAAATAAGGATTCCGATAATTTGTGCCAAAGTGTTAGAAGAAGAATGCATTATAATGTTTGGCACTAAATCTTTGAATGATGAGCATGATTGCAATGTTATTAGTATGAACTCTTTGAATATCCATAGTACTAATGATGATTGCCCTAGTCATGATGAAAATGTCTCTTATAAGCATGTCAACTTTTGTGGAATACATAGAGCTTGCAAGCACACACCAAATAGGGAAGATAGATTTTGCAAGAGGCATAAGTATTTGGAAACTAAATGGTTGCAAGAAAGGCTAGATGATTGTGTTGATAGATTCAATATTTATCGCCATCCGTGTGAACTTTGCAATTAACATGGTCATTTAAAGCTCCGATGCTATTTGTTTCATGATCAAATCGTGTCCAAAAATTGTGATAACTTGATTACCCTTGAGCATCATAAAGAGCTTAGTCTTCTTTTGGGGTATGAAGAAATGAAACGTATAACTGAGGGTATTCCAAAATTTAATCTTGATAGATTTCTTGATTTTGATCTAGAAGAAATTTTTATGTATTGTGCGGTGAATTGCATTGAAAATCCTTATATTGCCAATTACATAAAGACAAGAAAACAAATAGAAGATCAAGAGAATACTAATGAAAGGGAAGAGACTTCCCAATATTCTCCTATTATTTCTTATGATGAATCAGGTAACGAGGAGGAGCCTCCTATTCAACCAATCTCATTGATAAGGAGCTCCAAAAAGAGGATTAAACCCACACATGATGTGAAGAAGAAAAAGAAAAGACGGATAAGCAAAGGTAAAAATGTATCCCTCCCAAATGATGTTTCTCCTATTACTCATTGTGATGATGATAATTGTTATACTATTGGTGCAATCCATACTATTAATGATGATTGTGATTATGCTTATGATATGAAAAGGCCCAAGATTGGGGATGCTATGTTTGATGAGAATGACATGTTTGAAAATGTATTTGCTGCAATTAATGTTAGTCCCAAAATTGGGGATGCTATGTTTAATGAAGATGATATTTGTAGTCTCCCAGGTTTTAATATGCAAATTTATTATGATGATAGGATGCCTCCTACTTATGATGATTATATTTATGAAAGTGTGTTTGGAAGAGTGTCAACTTTAGGAAGTAATGATCCCACTATTTCGGAGGATGTTGAATCTTATTGTGATAATTATGAAAGTGGATTTGGAGATGTCATGATTTTATTTAGTGATGAATCCACTATTTTTGGAAGAGGTTCCAATTTATTATGAAAACAAAGTTGCTATCTATGATGATTATTGTGATGACTTGTATGCTAGAAATAATAATGATATCCATGAAACTTTTCATCATGATTTTAACTTTCAATTCGATTATTCCTCACATGATAGTTATTTCGTTGAGTTTACTCCCAGTATTCCGAATGAGAAGAATTTTGCTTATGTGGAGAGTAACTAAATTTCTATGCTTGTGCATCATGAAAATAGTGCTTTATGTGATAGTTATATTGTTAAATTCATTAATGATGCTACTGAAAATTATTATGATGGAGGAACATATGCTTGTAGGAATTGCAATAATATAAAGTTTCCTCTCTATGTGTTGAAAATCTTGAAGATTTGCTTGTTTTACCTTCCTATGCAAGTTGATTATTGTTACCACAAGTTGTTTGCTCACAAAATCCCTATGCATAGGAAGTGGGTTAGACTTAAATGTTCTAGTCATATTATTCATGATGCTCTCTTTATGTTTCAATTCTTATCTTTTATGTGAGCATCATTGAACTCATCATGCCTAGCTAGGGGCGTTAAACGATAGCGCATGTTGGGAGACAACCCAATTTTATTTTTGTTTCTTGATATTTTCTCCTATTTAGCAATAAATAATTTATCTATCCTCTGGTTAGATGTGGTTTTATGTTTTCATTAGTGTTTGTGCCAAGTAGAACCTTTGGGGAGACTTGGGTGAAGTCTTTGCGATCTTGCAGTAAAAAACAGAAAGTTTAGCGCTCACGAGATTTGCTGACATATTTTACTTGAGAGTGAGATTAGGTTGATTCTTTTTTAATATTATTAATATACAAATTCCTCAGGTCCACGAATTTATTTCAGAATTTTTGGGGTTACAGAAGTTTTCGAAACCTACAGATTACTACAGACTGTTCTGTTTTTGATAGAATCTGTTTTCATTGTGTTGTTTGCTTATTTTGATGAATCTATGAGTAGTATCGGAGGGTATGAACCATAGAGAAGTTGGAATACAGTATATATTACACCAATATGAATTTAGAATGAGTTCACAACAGTAACAAAATTGGTGATTTACTTTCTTATACTAACAGAGCTTACGAGTTTTCTGTTAAGTTTTGTGTTGTGAAGTTTTCAAGTTTTGGGTAAAGATTCGATGGACTATGGAATAAGGAGTGGCAAGAGCCTAAGCTTGGGGATTCCCAAGGCACCCCAAGGAAATATTCAAGGACAAACAAGAGCCTAAGCTTGGGGATGTCCCGGATGGCATCCCCTCTTTCGTCTTCGTTCATCGGTAACTTTATTTGGAGCTATATTTTTATTCACCACATGATATGTGTTTTTCTTGGAGCGTCAATTTATTTTGTTAGGATTTTCTTGCTGTTATTTAGGAAAATGTTTTGCATCTTTTATTTCAATAAAATTGGCATTGATAGCCTTTACTATGCCTATTTTACAAGTCTACATGTTGCTGTTTGAAAACAGAAAGTTTACCACTGTTGCAAAAATTCCCTAGAAAATTCCGAATGTGATAAAATGTTGAAACCTTTTGCATAATAAGCACTGATAAATTTACTAGAGTGGAAATTTTCTTTCATAATTTTTGGAGCTAGGGAAGTATGGATCTTGCTGCATTCTTTACAGACTGTCCTGTTTAGGCAGATTGCTGTTATGTTTGCATTGTTTGCATATGTTTGCTTGCTTAATGATTCTATTTGAGGAGAGGACTATTAAATATGCAGAGGAATTTAGTATGAAATGTTTCATAATAATTTTAGTGATTTTCTACAGTACAGTATGATAAGGTTTTTGCATTGGTTTATACTAACTTATCTCACGAGTCCTTGTTGAGTTTTGTGCGGATGAAGCTTTTGAGATTTAGGCAGGCCATGATATGAGAGGAATTAAGGAGACAAAAAAGCTCAAGCTTGTGGATGCACAAGGAATCCCAAGGTAATATTTCAAGAATTCTCAAGCATCTAATCTTGGGGATGTCCCGGTTGGCATCCCACCTTTCTTCTTCGACAACTATCGGCTAGTATCGGTTGATCTTAAGTTTTTGCTTCTTCACATGATGAGTGCTATCCTTGAATTGTCATTTTATTTTGTTTTGATTTATTTTTGAATAATATCTCAAGATCTGAAATCCTTAAATGGGAGAGTCTTCACATAGCTAAATAATTATTTAACTACTCATTGATCTTCACTTATATCTTTTTGGAGTAGTTTGTCATTTACTCGTGTGCTTCACTTATATCCTATGAGTAAATAGTTGAATGATTTGAATATCATAAATCTGAAATTTATATATGTTTCGTATACTTATTCCATGGGGAGTAATGACTTCACATATAAGAAGTAGAGGTGGTAAATTTATTGAAGGTTAGCAAACATTGTATTGGTCATTTGAACAATTCATGAAAGAATATTGAAGGAAGAGAGATTTCACATATAAATATACTATCTTGGACATCTCTTGTAATTGTGAGCACTCACTAAAATATGACATGTTAAAAGGTTGATGTTGGACAACGAAGACAACGTAGTGGGTTATGTTTTCTTATATCTGAAATAAAGTATATTGTCATGGATCATCCAACATGTTCAGCTTGCCTTTCCCCCTCATGCTAGACAAATTCTTTGCACCAAGTAGAGATACTACTTTTGCTCCAAAACATCCCTTAAACCAGTATTGCCATGAGAGTCCACCATACTTACCTATGGATTGAGTAAGATCCTTCAAGTAAGTTGTCATCGGTGCATGCAATAAAAATTGCTCTCTAAATATGTATGATATATTAGTGTGGAGAAAATAAGCTTTATACGATCTTGTGATGTGGAAGTAATAAAAGTGACGGACTGCATAATAAAGGTCCCTATCACAAGTGGAAATATAAAGTGACGTTCTTTCGCATTAAGATTTTGTGCATCCAACTATAAAAGCGCATGACAACCTCTGCTTCCCTCTGCGAAGGGCCTATCTTTTATTCTTGTCTTTTACCTTATGCAAGAGTCGTGGTGATCTTCACCTTTCCTTTTTACATTTTATCCTTTGGCAAGCACATTGTGTTGGAAAGATCCTGATATATATATATATATATATCCAGTTGGATGTAAGGCATCATGAACTATTATTGTTGACATTACCCTTGAGGTAAAAGGTTGGGAGGCAAATCTATAAGCCCCTATCTTTCTCTGTCTCTGGTTAAAACTTTGAACCCATAAATATCGCGTGAGTGTTAGCAATTGTGAAAGACTAAATGAGAGTTGAGTATGTGAAGTTTGCTGAATCAAAGTTCTGACATAGACTCTTCCTGAAAATAAGATGAATTGTAATTGTTTGATGACTAATAACACAGTTTGTTACTTCTCAAGAAAGTTTATGATCTATACTTTAACATGTGAATAGTTTGTTACTTGATCATGAGAAGTCTTATGAGTTGAGCTACTGTTATGATATATAATGATGTTAGAAAAGGTGATTGAAATTATCATTCACACTTGTGCACCTGCTAGCATTCACACTTCATAAATTATTTCTTTTATCATTTACCTACTCGAGGGCGAGCAGGAATTAAGCTTGGGGATGCTGATACGTCTCCAACGTATCTATAATTTATAAAGTATTCATGCTATTATATTATCTGTTTTGGATGTTTAGTGGCTTTACTAAACACTTTTATATTGTTTTTGGGACTAACCTATTAACCCGAGGCCCAGCCCAAATTGTTGTTTTCTTGCCTATTTCACTCTTTCGAAGAAAAGGAATATCAAACGGAGTCCAAATGGAATGAAACCTTCGGGAGAGTTATTTTTGGACCGGAAGCAATCCAGGAGACTTGGAGTAGACGTCAGGGAACCTTCGAGGAAGCCACGAGGCAGGGAGGCACGCCCTACCCCCCTGGGCCCTCCCCCCACCCTCGTGGCTCCCCTGACTGACTTCTTTCGCCTATATATGTCCATATACACTAAAAACTTCGGGGAACATAATAGATCGGGAGTTTCGCCGCCGCAAGCCTCTGTAGTGTGACGCCCCCGATTTGACCGTACACTAATCATGCACGCAAATGTGTATGATCAAGATCAAGGACTCATGGGAAGATATCACAACACAACTCTACAAATAAAATAAGTCATACAAGCATCATATAACAAGCCAGGGGCCTCGAGGGCTCGAATACAAGAGCTCGATCATAGACGAGTCAGCGGAAGCAACAATATCTGAGTACAGACATAAGTTAAACAAGTTTGCCTTAAGAAGGCTAGCACAAACTGGGATACAGATCGAAAGAGGCGCAGGCCTCCTGCCTTGGATCCTCCTAACTACTCCTGGTCGTCGTCAGCGGGCAGCACGTAGTAATAGGCACCTCCGGTGTAGTAGGAGTCGTTGTCGACGGTGGCGTCTGGCTCCTGGGCTCCAGCATCTGGTTGCGACAACCAGGTAGAAAGGATAGAGGGAAGAGAAGGAGAAAGCAACCGTGAGTACTCATCCAAAGTACTCGCAAGCAAGGAGCTACACTACATATGTATGCATTGGTATCAACTGGAATAAGGCTATTATATGTGGACTGAACTGCAGAAAGCCGGGATAAGGGGGGGATAGCTAGTCCTTTCGAAGACAATGCTTCTGGCAGCCTCGTCTTGCAGCATGTAGAAGAGAGTAGACTGAAGACCTCCAAGTAGCATCGTATAGCATAATCCTAACCGATGATCTTCCCCTCGTCGCACTGTGAGAGAGCGATCACCGGTTGTATCTGGCACTTGGAAGGGTGTGTTTTATTAGGTATCCGGTTCTAGTTGTCATAAGGTCAAGGTACAACTCCAAGTCGTCCCGTTACCGAAGATCATGGCTATTCGAATAGATTAACTTCCCTGCAGGGGTGCACCACATATCCCAACACGCTCGATCCCTTTGGCCGGACACACTTTCCTGGGTCATGCCCGGCCTCAGAAGATCAACACGTCGCAGCCCTACCTAGGCACAACAGAGAGGTCAGCACGCCGGTCTAAATCCTATGGCGCAGGGGTCTGGGCCCATCGCCCATTGCACACCTGCACATTGCGTACGCGGCCGGAAGCAGAACTAGCCCCCTTCATAGAAGAGCAGGCTTACGGTCCAATCCGGCACACGCCACTCAGTCACTGACGTCACGAAGGCTTCGGCTAATACCACGGCGTCGAGTGCCCATAACTGTCCCCGCGTAGATGGTTAGTGCGTATAGGCCAGTAGCCAGACTCAGATCAAATACCAAGATCTCGTTAAACGTGTTAAGTATCCGCGAACACCGACCAGGGCCAGGCCCACCTCTCTCCTAGGTGGTCACAACCTGCCCTGTCGCTTCGCCACAAAGATCCACACAGAGGGCCGTTGGGACAAAGGTCCTTTCAGCCCCCAATCCGTGAATCACTCGCGGGTGCTCCACAAGCCGACCCGTCTTTCGTCACCACATGTATCATGTATAAAGTATATAGTATATACCCGTGATCACCTCCTGAGTGATCACGGCCCGATAATATAGCATGGCAGACGGACAAGAATGTATGGCCACTGATGATAAACTAGCATCCTATACTAAGCATTAGGATTGTAGGTAAAGGTAACAACAGTAGTAGCAAGGACAGGCTATGCATCAGAATAGGATTAATGGAAAGCAGTAACATGCTACACTACTCTAATGCAAGCAGTAGAGAAAAGAGTAGGCGATATCTGGTGATCAAAGGGGGGGCTTGCCTAGTTGCTCTGGCAAGAGAGAGGGGTCATCAACACCGTAGTCGTACTGGGTAGCAGCGGCGTCGGTCTCGATGTCTAGCGAGAGAAGAGGGGGAAGAAACAATAAATATAATGCAAACAAATGCATGACGATTCATGACATGACAAAGCGTGATGCTAGGTGTGCCCTAACGCGTTACGAGGTGGTACCGGTGAAGGGGAGGAACATCCGGGAAATTATCCCCGGTGTTTCGTGTTTTCGGGCACAGGAGTCGGAGGAGAAAAGTTGCGTGTTCGCTATGCTAGGGATGCGTGGCGGACGAACGGGTTGCGTATCCGGATTCGTCTTGTCGTTCTGAGCAACTTTCATGTTGAAAATAATTTAATCCGAGTTACGGTTTATTTTATATTAATTTTTAAAGATTTATCTATTTTCTAGAATTAATTTAATTTTTTTAAATCCGAATTATCCAAAATAGTGACTTGTGATGTCAGCATGACGTCATTATTGTGTTAGCGGTCAACAAGTCAGTTGACCTAGTCAAACTGACATGTGGGTCCTACTATCATTGTCTATGACTAACTAGACAGGTTTAATTAGTTTAGTTAATTGATTAGGTTAGTTAAACACAATTAATTAAGTTAATTAATTCTTTAATTAATTAATTAGTTAATTATTTATTATTATTAATTGTTATTTTTAATTATCTTTTTTTAACATTTTTGTTCTGGGCATGGGCCCCGTTCGTCATAGGCCCTAGGGGCCTTTGCGGGCGTGCGGGTATCGGGTGCAGCCCAAACGGGCGATGGCCCTCGCAGGGGCGCACCCGACGGGGCGGCTGGCGGGCGCGGGCGCCGGTGCACCGGCGAGCGGGCGACGCGGCAAGGCAAAGGCGGCCGGCGCAAGAAGCAGGCACCGACAGGGGTGAGTGGGGCGAGTGGCGAGGGGACGAGGCCGCGGCGGGGCGCGCGGGCACATCAGAGAGGCAGGCGGAGGTGCAGCACCACGGGGACCGGACGCGGTGTGCGCAGGCGCGCGAGCAAGGGCAGGGGGGTCGCGGTGGCCGGCGGGGGCGGGGCACGACGGCGAAGCATGGTGAGCAGAGAAAGGGAGGAGGGGAGGTGGCG